>NW_025048598.1:0-52172 GCF_018831695.1 Puntigrus tetrazona
AGTACTTGGATGGGGAGACTGCCTAGGAATACCAGGTGCTGTAAGTTTTGAGTTTTTTCTACTTATCTAATACACTGGCCCTTAGTGTGGTCAAAGTTTGACCAGCTCTTTGCTTTCCTTACTGCTTATTTAATTCAATTGCCTTTAAAGTAGCTGTTCTTTAAACAGAGTTTGACTGTTTTTAACTACTTAACTAATGCTCTTATCTTTAATGTAGCTCATTTTGAAGTATTTTTTTGTATTTCATTCATTGCTTATCTAGTATAATGGCACTTAGTGTGCCTCACCTTAAAAATAGGGGGCTTTTTGCAGCAGCTTTAGCTTCACGGCCATACCACCCTGTTCACGCCTGATCTCGTCTGATCTCAGAAGCTAAGCAGAGTTGGGCCTAGTTAGTACTTGGATGGGAGACTGCCTAGGAATACCAGGTGCTGTAAGTTTTTGAGTTTTTCACTACTTATCTAATACACTGGCCCTTAGTGTGGCCAAAGTTTGACCAGCTCTTTGCTTTCCCTTACTGCTTATTTAATTCAATTGCCTTTAAAGTAGCTGTTCTTTAAACAGAGTTTGACTGTTTTTAACTACTTAACTAATGCTCTTATCTTTAATGTAGCTCATTTTGAAGTTTTTTTTTTTTTGTATTTCATTCATTACTTATCTAGTATAATGGCACTTAGTGTGCCTCACCTTAAAATAGGGGCTTTTTGCAGCAGCTTTAGCTTACGGCCATACCACCCTGTTTCACGCCTGATCTCGTCTGATCTCAGAAGCTAAGCAGAGTTGGGCCTAGTTAGTACTTGGATGGGAGACTGCCTAGGAATACCAGGTGCTGTAAGTTTTTGAGTTTTTCACTACTTATCTAATACACTGGCCCTTAGTGTGGTCAAAGTTTGACCAGCTCTTTGCTTTCCCTTACTGCTTATTTAATTCAATTGCCTTTAAAGTAGCTGTTCTTTAAACAGAGTTTGACTGTTTTAACTACTTAACTAATGCTCTTATCTTTAATGTAGCTCATTTTGAAGTATTTTTTTGTATTTCATTCATTACTTATCTAGTATAATGGCACTTAGTGTGCCTCACCTTAAAATAAAGGGCTTTTTGCAGCAGCTTTAGCTTGCGGCCATACCACCCTGTTCACGCCTGATCTCGTCTGATCTCAGAAGCTAAGCAGAGTTGGGCCTAGTTAGTACTTGGATGGGAGACTGCCTAGGAATACCAGGTGCTGTAAGTTTTTGAGTTTTTCACTACTTATCTAATACACTGGCCCTTAGTGTGGTCAAAGTTTGACCAGCTCTCTTTGCTTTCCCTTACTGCTTATTTAATTCAATTGCCTTTAAAGTAGCTGTACCTTAAACAGAGTTTGACTGTTTTTAACTACTTAACTAATGCTCTTATCTTTAATGTAGCTCATTTTGAAGTATTTATTTTTTTGTATTTCATTCATTACTTATCTAGTATAATGGCACTTAGTGTGCCTCACCTTAAAATAGGGGCTTTTTGCAGCAGCTTTAAGCTTACGGCCATACCACCCTGTTCACGCCTGATCTCGTCTGATCTCAGAAGCTAAGCAGAGTTGGGCCTAGTTAGTACTTGGATGGGAGACTGCCTAGGAATACCAGGTGCTGTAAGTTTTTGAGTTTTTCACTACTTATCTAATACACTGGCCCTTAGTGTGGTCAAAGTTTGACCAGCTCTTTGCTTTCTCTTACTGCTTATTTAATTCAATTGCCTTTAAAGTAGCTGTTCTTTAAACAGAGTTTGACTGTTTTTAACTACTTAACTAATGCTCTTATCTTTAATGTAGCTCATTTTGAAGTATTTTTTTTTTGTATTTCATTCATTACTTATCTAGTATAATGGCACTTAGTGTGCCTCACCTTAAAATAGGGGCTTTTGCAGCAGCTTTAGCTTACGGCCATACCACCCTGTTCACGCCTGATCTCGTCTGATCTCAGAAGCTAAGCAGAGTTGGGCCTAGTTAGTACTTGGATGGGGAGACTGCCTAGGAATACCAGGTGCTGTAAGTTTTTGAGTTTTTCACTACTTATCTAATACACTGGCCCTTAGTGTGGTCAAAGTTTGACCAGCTCTTTGCTTTCCCTTACTGCTTATTTAATTCAATTGCCTTTAAAGTAGCTGTTCTTTAAACAGAGTTTGACTGTTTTTAACTACTTAACTAATGCTCTTATCTTTAATGTAGCTCATTTTGAAGTATTTTTTTGTATTTCATTCATTACTTATCTAGTATAATGGCACTTAGTGTGCCTCACCTTAAAATAGGGGCTTTTGCAGCAGCTTTAGCTTACGGCCATACCACCCTGTTCACGCCTGATCTCGTCTGATCTCAGAAGCTAAGCAGAGTTGGGCCTAGTTAGTACTTGGATGGGAGACTGCCTAGGAATACCAGGTGCTGTAAGTTTTTGAGTTTTTCACTACTTATCTAATACACTGGCCCTTAGTGTGGCCAAAGTTTGACCAGCTCTTTGCTTTCCCTTACTGCTTATTTAATTCAATTGCCTTTAAAGTAGCTGTTCTTTAAACAGAGTTTGACTGTTTTTAACTACTTAACTAATGCTCTTATCTTTAATGTAGCTCATTTTGAAGTATTTTTTTGTATTTCATTCATTACTTATCTAGTATAATGGCACTTAGTGTGCCTCACCTTAAAAATAGGGCTTTTGCAGCAGCTTTTAGCTTACGGCCATACCACCCTGTTCACGCCTGATCTCGTCTGATCTCAGAAGCTAAGCAGAGTTGGGCCTAGTTAGTACTTGGATGGGAGACTGCCTAGGAATACCAGGTGCTGTAAGTTTTTGAGTTTCACACTACTTATCTAATACACTGGCCCTTAGTGTGGCCAAAGTTTGACCAGCTCTTTGCTTTCCCTTACTGTATTTAATTCAATTGCCTTTAAAGTAGCTGTTCTTTAAACAGAGTTTGACTGTTTTTAACTACTTAACTAATGCTCTTATCTTTAATGTAGCTCATTTTGAAGTATTTTTTTTTTTGTATTTCATTCATTACTTATCTAGTATAATGGCACTTAGTGTGCCTCACCTTAAAATAGGGGGCTTTTTGCAGCAGCTTTTAGCTTACGGCCATACCACCTGTTCACGCCTGATCTCGTCTGATCTCAGAAGCTAAGCAGAGTTGGGCCTAGTTAGTACTTGGATGGGAGACTGCCTAGGAATACCAGGTGCTGTAAGTTTTGAGTTTTTCACTACTTATCTAATACACTGGCCCTTAGTGTGGCCAAAGTTTGACCAGCTCTTTGCTTTCCCTTACTGCTTATTTAATTCAATTGCCTTTAAAGTAGCTGTTCTTTAAACAGAGTTTGACTGTTTTTAACTACTTAACTAATGCTCTTATCTTTAATGTAGCTCATTTTGAAGTATTTTTGTATTTCATTCATTACTTATCTAGTATAATGGCACTTAGTGTGCCTCACCTTAAAATAGGGGCTTTTTGCAGCAGCTTTCGCTTACGGCCATACCACCTGTTCACGCCTGATCTCGTCTGATCTCAGAAGCTAAGCAGAGTTGGGCCTAGTTAGTACTTGGATGGGAGACTGCCTAGGAATACCAGGTGCTGTAAGTTTTTGAGTTTTTCACTACTTATCTAATACACTGGCCCTTAGTGTGGTCAAAGTTTGACCAGCTCTTTGCTTTCCCTTACTGCTTATTTAATTCAATTGCCTTTAAAGTAGCTGTTCTTTAAACAGAGTTTGACTGTTTTTAACTACTTAACTAATGCTCTTATCTTTAATGTAGCTCATTTTGAAGTTTTTTTTTGTATTTCATTCATTACTTATCTAGTATAATGGCACTTAGTGTGCCTCACCTTAAAATAGGGGGCTTTTGCAGCAGCTTTAGCTTACGGCCATACCACCCTGTTCACGCCTGATCTCGTCTGATCTCAGAAGCTAAGCAGAGTTGGGCCTAGTTAGTACTTGGATGGGAGACTGCCTAGGAATACCAGGTGCTGTAAGTTTTTGAGTTTTTTCACTACTTATCTAATACACTGGCCCTTAGTGTGGCCAAAGTTTGACCAGCTCTTTGCTTTCCCTTACTGCTTATTTAATTCAATTGCCTTTAAAGTAGCTGTTCTTTAAACAGAGTTTGACTGTTTTTAACTACTTAACTAATGCTCTTATCTTTAATGTAGCTCATTTTGAAGTATTTTTTTGTATTTCATTCATTACTTATCTAGTATAATGGCACTTAGTGTGCCTCACCTTAAAATAGGGGGCTTTTTGCAGCAGCTTTAGCTTACGGCCATACCACCCTGTTCACGCCTGATCTCGTCTGATCTCAGAAGCTAAGCAGAGTTGGGCCTAGTTAGTACTTGGATGGGAGACTGCCTAGGAATACCAGGTGCTGTAAGTTTTGAGTTTTTCACTACTTATCTAATACACTGGCCCTTAGTGTGGCCAAAGTTTGACCAGCTCTTTGCTTTCCCTTACTGCTTATTTAATTCAATTGCCTTTAAAGTAGCTGTTCTTTAAACAGAGTTTGACTGTTTTTAACTACTTAACTAATGCTCTTATCTTTAATGTAGCTCATTTTGAAGTATTTTTTTTTTTGTATTTCATTCATTACTTATCTAGTATAATGGCACTTAGTGTGCCTCACCTTAAAATAGGGGCTTTTGCAGCAGCTTTAGCTTACGGCCATACCACCTGAGCGCCCTCTAGTGGAATTCAGGAAGTGAGTGAGTCAGTGGCGAGAACAGGTGGAGATTGATTGTTTGGAAGAGCTTGGAACACTTTATTGTTTGAAAACTACGTCAAATAAGCAGGGATTTTTGTTTGAGCAGTTGTTTTAATCCCCAGGCAGCTCTTGCTGTTTGGGGATAAATATTTCTGTTTCTGAGAAGGTGGAAAATGCAGAAAAAGAACATGGAGAAGGAAAACAGATTGGACAAGAGGAATTTGAAGGAGACAGTCAGTGATGGCGAACAAAGTAAGAGAAATTATGACAAGCATCTAACTGTACACGTGGTGATAGATGGAGATGACAGAATTACTATGATGGAATTGTTGAAGAAAGTAAAAGAAGAATGTGGAGTGGTTATTGGATGCAGATATAAAACGCCAAGAGAATATGAGCTGACTATGCAGGAGGAGAAAGGAAAGGAGAAATTACTGGATGGACTAAATATAAAAAAAGAGCAGAATCATGGCGAGAGAAATAAGCAGCACAGAGTTGGTGGTTTCGTTCCTGGGTCTGCCCACATATATCAGGACGATGAACTTGGATGGGAGAATATTGAAAAAGCTGACGGAATGGGAGTGATGGCGGTTTCAAGAATTAAAAGGAGAATGTGGCCAGGAACTGATATCGCGGATGGAACAAGATTTTTGAAAGTGAAGTTCACAGACACCGTCAAATCGTTGCCATATTCCACAAAGTTTGACACAGTGGGAGGTGCTGAGCACTTTCGAGTAATACATGATAGACAGGTGAAAGTGTGTCGTTTGTGCATTCAGCCTGGGCATGTTGTGAGAGACTGTCCGAGCTTCAAGTGTTTCAGGTGTGCCAAACAAGGACATTATGCTGGGAATGTAATGAAGGGATCTGCAACGTGTGCAAGATGGGAACTGGATTTTGTGTGTGTGCGAAACTGTGGTGGAGATTGAAGAAGAGGAAGTGATGAGAAGTGGACGGATCTGTATGAGGTGGAAGAGGGAAGAGGAGAATGAGGAGGGGAAGATTCTGTGGCCGTGGAGGAGGTGAGAAGAGACAATGGGAGCAGAAAAGAAGACACAGCAGAACAGAGAGGCTCTGAGGAGAGACCTGTCAAAGGGCGTGATCTCGGGTCAGAGAGAGAGAGAGAGAGAAGAGAAAGGACCGAGGACTGAAGAAGAGAGGAAGACAGCAAAAAGTGGTATTGCGAGCCAAGAAGGCAGTAATGCCAAAAGTCAAGGCATGGCGTTTCAGGTGAGGAGAAGGTCAGTGGGAAGGGGAAAGAATGTGGTGCAAGAGACTCCAGAATCAAATGGAGGGAGAGAAATGGACACATGTGAGGAGAAGATCATGCAGAGGAAAAGAAAGAAAGAAAGAGATGGAGTATAGGGGGAAAAAGTAAGACTTTGAGTATATTTAAATGCATTATAGAACCCTTTTAACTGCAATTTTCGCTATGTGGGGCACAATGAACATTGCATGCTTAAATAGTAATGGACTAAGAGAATCAAAAAAGGTTGAGAAGGTGATTGGTATGTTGAAAGCAGACATAATTTGTTTACAAGAGACACATTGGACAGAGGGAATTATGGAAAATATTAAAAAATTATGGGAAGAAGATATTTTAGTTAATCACGGGACTCAAAAAGCATGTGGTGTTGCAATTTTGATAAAAAGAGAAAAACTGAAATGTGTAAAGCAAATATATAAAGATGATAAGGGGAGATTGTTAGTTATAGAATTTGTGTTTTGTAATGAATTGTTTAGATTGATAAATATATATGCACCAAATGTAGAGGCTGAAAGAAAGGAACTTTTTAAAGAAACAAAGCCATTATGTACAGGTAAATGTATAGTGGTTGGAGATTTCAATGTGTGGTGCACAAGATTAGATGCTTCAAGCACTGCTAATTTTAAATCAGATGTGTCTAGGAAATATCTAAATGAGTGGATGCAAAGTGATGAA
This sequence comes from Puntigrus tetrazona, assembly GCF_018831695.1. Lineage (NCBI taxonomy): Eukaryota > Metazoa > Chordata > Actinopteri > Cypriniformes > Cyprinidae > Puntigrus > Puntigrus tetrazona. The sequence goes on from NW_025048598.1 coordinate 6,652, forward strand.
ATGGTAGATGTTTGGAGAAGAACCCATTTGAGAGAGAGTTTTCTAGAAGGCAAATGGTAATGGGAAGCTTAAAACAAAGCAGGATAGATTTCTGTTTAGTTAAAAGAAATATTAAATTATGTTAAAAATGTGAAATACAGTTTTTAGGCATAAGTGATCATGCAGCTATAAAAGTAAAGATAGGTATAAATCTGGGAGAAAGAGGAGGGAGTGTGGTGTTTGAATTCATCCATATTAACTGAAGAGGCTTATAAGGAAAATATTAGAAAATGCATAAGTTATGAAATGGAAAACCCTTTGTTTGATGAAAATGTGTGTGAGTGGTGGGAAGGAATGAAAGAAAAATTAAAAGAAGAAGCATTAGGTATTCAAAGCAAAGGGACTTTATGAGGAAAAGTAGAATAGAAGCACTGAAAAAGGCATTGGAGAAAAGAAGCAAAAAAATAGAAAGTAATCCTGAGTACGGCAAAGAATGTTATTGTCAGATAAAAACAGAAATGGACAGAGTATGAAATAGAAAAAAAGTGAGGGTGCAAAAGTAAAAGTAGAGAGCACAGTATGCGGTTGAGGAGAGAGGAGTACAAAATTCTTTCTGAATCTAGAAAAAGAAAGCAGAAGAGAAATCATATAATGGAATTGGAGAATGGAAAAGGTGTAAAGGTAACTGATTATGTGGAAATAATAGGAGTGGTGGAGGCATTTTATGCGGGATTGTTTAAGAAAAAGGTGTAAAACAAGAGTGCGTAGATGAAGTTTTAGATACGTTGAGTGCTAAGTTAAAAGAGGCGATAAAAATATGTGTGATAGAGAAATAAGCATAGAAGAAATAAAAGAAGCAATAAAACAAACAAAACCAAATAAAAGCCCAGGATCGGATGGGTTAACACACGAGTTTTATAAGGCGTTCATCGAGGTTTTAGCGCCCATTTATGGAAGCTATATAAAACTATGGAAGAGAGAGCGGAAGTGCCAGAATCATTGACTTTAGGGGTAATCAATATCTTGTATAAAAATAAAGGTAGTCGGCTTAAGTTGGAAAATTACAGGCCTTTGAGCCTTTTAAATACAGATTATAAGATACTGACAAAAGTACTGGCAAATAGAATAAAAGAGATAGTGGGGAGTATAATATCACCAAGTCAAGCATATAGTATACCAGGCAGGGATATTTCAGATACAGTGTGCACAATAAGAGATGTTGTGGACAAAATGGGAAAGGATGGGGAGGGGTTTGATTTTAAGTATGGATTTAAATAAGGCATTTGATAGGGTAGAGCACAGTTTTATAGAGCAAGTAATGAGAAGATTCGGTTTCGGGGAGAGGATTTTAAGATGGATAAAGTTGTTGTATAGTAATTCAAAAAGTTGTGTAAAGATTAATGGTGTTTTAACAGACTCATTTCCTATAGAGAGGTCAGTTAGGCAGGGATGTCCGTTGTCGGCATTGCTGTATTCGATAATGGCTGATCCTTTGGCAACATTAGTTAAAAAGATAAGGAAATAAAGAATCCAAATTCCATATGGGGGAATGAGCATAATTCATCAGTATGCAGATGACACAACATTTACAGTCAAAGATAGAGAGAGTATAAATAGGGTAATGAAACATATGGAAACATACGGTAAAGCATCAGGTGCTAAAATAAATGTTGATAAATCAGAAATAATGAGTGTAGGTGGAACAGATATAGAAGGACAAGATATTCCTTTTAAAGTAGCGAAAGAATATATAAAGATTTTAGGTGTGAATATAGGAGTAAATGCAAAAGAGGCGAGAGATGCTACATGGACTGGGATTTTAAATAAAATAAAACAGGTTTTACAGTTTTGGAGATTAAGAGATTTAAGATTAAGAGGAATGGTAGTTGTAGTTAATTCACTATTGCTTGTTAAATGTAATTATGTGATGGGAGTAATTGATCTACGGATTGGGTGTTGAATGAAATGAGGAGGTTGTGAACACATTTTTGTGGAGGGGAAAGGTGAAAATATCAACAAAAACATTAATAGCAGATTACAAGGAGGGTGGGTTGAGGCTGATTGATTTAGATGTAAAAGGAAAGCAGTAAGAGTGAAAACAATAAAGAAGTACTTATATGATAAAGTGGAATATGGATGGAAGGGTTTTATGAGAGATCTTCTGGACAAAAGTAGTGGTTGTGGAGAAGAAGGGATATTCATGGCCTTAAAGAAGCCAATGATTGAAGATATGCCACTGTTTTATAAAGAAGTATTGAGTGCATGGTCTGAATTTTTAGTGAATGTAGAGTATGAGTGTGAAAATATAAACCAAATACACAAGCAGCCAATATTTTTGAACCCAAAGATACGGATGAAAGGGAAAATGTTTTATAATAGACTGTACATGAAAGCAGGAGTAAGACAGGTAAAGGATATGGCTTATGAATACATAAAGGTTTTTACCAAATAGAGCCATTTATGATTATGTGGTAGAGTGGGATGAGAAATTGAAAAATCAAAAGTGGACTCTGTATGTGAAAACATTAAAATAAGTTTGCCCAGGAGCTGGGTGGAAGGGATTGAGAGAGAAAGCGGTTAAACCGGGAAATTGGGAATGCCAGAAATGTTTTATGTTGAAAATGGTAAAAGAAACCTTTAGCTGATATAAATACTAAGCTGATATATAAAATATTCCTGAAAAAGGAAATTAAATTGCCTGCATCAGAAGCTGTTTGGCCAAAACTCTTCCCAGGATTTAACGTTAAAACAATATGGAAGAATTTAAGTGTGAAATATAATGGACTGGACTGTGAAAATTTAGACTTCAAATTAAGACATAATAGAATATATACAAAGGTGGTAATTCATCAAATAAATAAGAATGTGAACAGAGAATGTGATGTATGTAAGATTGACCCGGAGACTTTGATGCATATCTTTTTTGAATGCAAAGAGCTTGTTGTGTTTCATGAAAAATTGAAAAATGTAGTAAAGGAGGAATGGGGAAAAGATGTAACAGGAAATGAATGGAAAAAATTGTTTTTATTTGGTGAATGTATGAATCATAAGGATAAGAAGGTTAATTTGTGTAACTTTATTTTAAGTCATGCAAGGTATGCAATATGGGCGAGAGAGGAATTTGGCATATTATGAAGGGAAAAAAAGTGGGCGTAGCTGTGATGTTCAGGACTGTTGTGGAAAAAGTATTTATCTAATGTGGAAATATCTGAGCAAAGATGTTTTTGAAAAAGCTTTTATTAATGGATATAGACTTATATCTGTGGAAGACAAAGGAGGATTGAGTTTAAATTTCTAAAGATGGAGAATTATATTTGTAATGTTAAATGACATAGGATGATTATATGTGTGTAAATGTTTGGTGATGTGAAAATTTGAATGGAGGATTTTGCGTTTATTGTATGAATGGCTATGTCACACTGTGTTAATGAGTTGTATTGATTTGATACTTTTGATAATAAAAAAAAAAAAAAAAAAAAAAAAAAAAAAAAAAAATTCACGTCTGATCTCAAAGTTTGACCAGCTCTTTGCTTTCCCTTACTGCTTATTTAATTCAATTGCCTTTAAAGTAGCTGTTCTTTAAACAGAGTTTGACTGTTTTTAACTACTTAACTAATGCTCTTATCTTTAATGTAGCTCATTTTGAAGTATTTTTTTGTATTTCATTCATTACTTATCTAGTATAATGGCATTAGTGTGCCTCACCTTAAAATAGGGGCTTTTTGCAGCAGCTTTGCTTACGGCCATACCACCCTGTTCACGCCTGATCTCGTCTGATCTCAGAAGCTAAGCAGAGTTGGGCCTAGTTAGTACTTGGATGGGAGACTGCCTAGGAATACCAGGTGCTGTAAGTTTTGAGTTTTTCACTACTTATCTAATACACTGGCCCTTAGTGTGGTCAAAGTTTGACCAGCTCTTTGCTTTCCCTTACTGCTTATTTAATTCAATTGCCTTTAAAGTAGCTGTTCTTTAAACAGAGTTTGACTTTTTAACTACTTAACTAATGCTCTTATCTTTAATGTAGCTCATTTTGAAGTATTTTTTTTTTTTTTGTATTTCATTCATTACTTATCTAGTATAATGGCACTTAGTGTGCCTCACCTTAAAATAGGGGCTTTTGCAGCAGCTTTAAGCTTACGGCCATACCACCCTGTTCACGCCTGATCTCGTCTGATCTCAGAAGCTAAGCAGAGTTGGGCCTAGTTAGTACTTGGATGGGAGACTGCCTAGGGAATACCAGGTGCTGTAAGTTTTGAGTTTTTCACTACTTATCTAATACACTGGCCCTTAGTGTGGCCAAAGTTTGACCAGCTCTTTGCTTTCCCTTACTGCTTATTTAATTCAATTGCCTTTAAAGTAGCTGTTCTTTAAACAGAGTTTGACTATTTTTAACTACTTAACTAATGCTCTTATCTTTAATGTAGCTCATTTTGAAGTATTTTTTTGTATTTCATTCATTACTTATCTAGTATAATGGCACTTAGTGTGCCTCACCTTAAAATAGGGGCTTTGCAGCAGCTTTTGCTTTACGCCCCATACCACCCTGTTCACGCCTGATCTCGTCTGATCTCAGAAGCTAAGCAGAGTTGGGCCTAGTTAGTACTTGGATGGGAGACTGCCTAGGAATACCAGGTGCTGTAAGTTTTGAGTTTTTCACTACTTATCTAATACACTGGCCCTTAGTGTGGCCAAAGTTTGACCAGCTCTTTGCTTTCCCTTACTGCTTATTTAATTCAATTGCCTTTAAAGTAGCTGTTCTTTAAACAGAGTTTGACTGTTTTTAACTACTTAACTAATGCTCTTATCTTTAATGTAGCTCATTTTGAAGTATTTTTTTTTTTTTGTATTTCATTCATTACTTATCTAGTATAATGGCACTTAGTGTGCCTCACCTTAAAATAGGGGCTTTTTGCAGCAGCTTTGCTTAAGCTACGGCCATACCACCTGTTCACGCCTGATCTCGTCTGATCTCAGAAGCTAAGCAGAGTTGGGCCTAGTTAGTACTTGGATGGGAGACTGCCTAGGAATACCAGGTGCTGTAAGTTTTTGAGTTTTTCACTACTTATCTAATACACTGGCCCTTAGTGTGGCCAAAGTTTGACCAGCTCTTTGCTTTCCCTTACTGCTTATTTAATTCAATTGCCTTTAAAGTAGCTGTTCTTTAAACAGAGTTTGACTGTTTTTAACTACTTAACTAATGCTCTTATCTTTAATGTAGCTCATTTTGAAGTATTTTTTTGTATTTCATTCATTACTTATCTAGTATAATGGCACTTAGTGTGCCTCACCTTAAAATAGGGGCTTTTGCAGCAGCTTTTCGCTTCTGGCCATGCCACCCTGTTCACGCCTGATCTCGTCTGATCTCAGAAGCTAAGCAGAGTTGGGCCTAGTTAGTACTTGGATGGGAGACTGCCTAGGAATACCAGGTGCTGTAAGTTTTGAGTTTTTCACTACTTATCTAATACACTGGCCCTTAGTGTGGCCCAAAGTTTGACCAGCTCTTTGCTTTCCCTTACTGCTTATTTAATTCAATTGCCTTTAAAGTAGCTGTTCTTTAAACAGAGTTTGACTGTTTTTAACTACTTAACTAATGCTCTTATCTTTAATGTAGCTCATTTTGAAGTATTTTTTTGTATTTCATTCATTACTTATCTAGTATAATGGCACTTAGTGTGCCTCACCTTAAAATAGGGGCTTTTTGCAGCAGCTTTAAACTTACGGCCATACCACCCTGTTCACGCCTGATCTCGTCTGATCTCAGAAGCTAAGCAGAGTTGGGCCTAGTTAGTACTTGGATGGGAGACTGCCTAGGAATACCAGGTGCTGTAAGTTTTGAGTTTTTCACTACTTATCTAATACACTGGCCCTTAGTGTGGCCAAAGTTTGACCAGCTCTTTGCTTTCCCTTACTGCTTATTTAATTCAATTGCCTTTAAAGTAGCTGTTCTTTAAACAGAGTTTGACTGTTTTAACTACTTAACTAATGCTCTTATCTTTAATGTAGCTCATTTTGAAGTATTTTTTTATGTATTTCATTCATTACTTATCTAGTATAATGGCACTTAGTGTGCCTCACCTTAAAATAGGGGCTTTTGCAGCAGCAGCTTTCGCTTCTGCAGCCATACCACCCTGTTCACGCCTGATCTCGTCTGATCTCAGAAGCTAAGCAGAGTTGGGCCTAGTTAGTACTTGGATGGGAGACTGCCTAGGAATACCAGGTGCTGTAAGTTTTTGAGTTTTTCACTACTTATCTAATACACTGGCCCTTAGTGTGGTCAAAGTTTGACCAGCTCTTTGCTTTCCCTTACTGCTTATTTAATTCAATTGCCTTTAAAAAGCCGTTCTTTAAACAGAAGTTTGACTGTTTTTAACTACTTAACTAATGCTCTTATCTTTAATGTAGCTCATTTTGAAGTATTTTTTTGTATTTCATTCATTACTTATCTAGTATAATGGCACTTAGTGTACCTCACCTTAAAATAGGGCTTTTTGCAGCAGCTTTTCGCTTCACAGCCATACCACCTGTTCACGCGCCTGATCTCGTCTGATCTCAGAAGCTAAGCAGAGTTGGGCCTAGTTAGTACTTGGATGGGAGACTGCCTAGGAATACCAGGTGCTGTAAGTTTTTGAGTTTTTCACTACTTATCTAATACACTGGCCCTTAGTGTGGCCAAAGTTTGACCAGCTCTTTGCTTTCCCTTACTGCTTATTTAATTCAATTGCCTTTAAAGTAGCTGTTCTTTAAACAGAGTTTGACTGTTTTTAACTACTTAACTAATGCTCTTATCTTTAATGTAGCTCATTTTGAAGTATTTTTTTGTATTTCATTCATTACTTATCTAGTATAATGGCACTTAGTGTGCCTCACCTTAAAATAGGGGCTTTTTGCAGCAGCTTTACGCTTACGGCCATACCACCCTGTTCACGCCTGATCTCGTCTGATCTCAGAAGCTAAGCAGAGTTGGGCCTAGTTAGTACTTGGATGGGAGACTGCCTAGGAATACCAGGTGCTGTAAGTTTTGAGTTTTTCACTACTTATCTAATACACTGGCCCATAGTGTGGCCAAGTTTGACCAGCTCTTTGCTTTCCCTTACTGCTTATTTAATTCAATTGCCTTTAAAGTAGCTGTTCTTTAAACAGAGTTTGACTGTTTTTAACTACTTAACTAATGCTCTTATCTTTAATGTAGCTCATTTTGAAGTTTTTTTTTTTGTATTTCATTCATTACTTATCTAGTATAATGGCACTTGAGTGTGTACCTCACCTTAAAATAGGGGGCTTTTGCAGCAGCTTTAAGCTTCTGGCCATACCACCCTGTTCGTCTGATCTCAGAAGCTAAAGCAGAGTTGGGCCTAGTTAGTACTTGGATGGGAGACTGCCTAGGAATACCAGGTGCTGTAAGTTTTGAGTTTTTCACTACTTATCTAATACACTGGCCCTTAGTGTGTCAAAAGTTTGTGTCAGCTCTTTTGCTTTCCCTTACTGCTTATTTAATTCAATTGCCTTTAAAGTAGCTGTTCTTTAAACAGGAATTTGACTTATTTTTAACTACTGTAACTAATGCTCTTATCTTTAATGTAGCTCATTTTGAAGTATTTTTTTGTATTTCATTCATTACTTATCTAGTATAATGGCACTTAGTGTGCCTCACCTTAAAATAGGAGGCTTTGGCAGCTTTAGCTTCACGACCATACCACCCTGTTCCCGCCTGATCTCGTCTGATCTCAGGAAGCTAAGCAGAGTTGGGCCTAGTTAGTACTTGGATGGGAGACTGCCTAGGAGTACCAGGTGCTGTAAGCTTTTGAGTTTTTCACTACTTATCTAATACACTGGCCCATAGTGTGGCCAAGGTTTGACCAGCTCTTTGCTTTCCCTTACTGCTTATTTAATTCAATTGCCTTTAAAGTAGCTGTTCTTTAAACAGAGTTTGACTGTTTTTAACTACTTAACTAATGCTCTTATCTTTAATGTAGCTCATTTTGAAGTATTTTTTTTTGTATTTCATTCATTACTTATCTAGTATAATGGCACTTAGTGTGCCTCACCTATAAATAGGGGGCTTTTTGCAGCAGCTTTACAGCTTATGGCCATACCACCCTGTTCACGCCTGATCTTTGGAAGTCTGATCTCAGAAGCTAAAGCAGAGTTGGGCCTAGTTAGTACTTGGATGGGAGACTGCCTAGGAATACCAGGTGCTGTAAGTTTTTGAGTTTTTCACTGCTTATCTAATACACTGGCCCTTAGTGTGGCCAAAGTTTGACCAGCTCTTTGCTTTCCCTTACTGCTTATTTAATTAAATTGCCTTTAAAGTAGCTGTTCTTTAAACAGAGTTTGACTGTTTTTAACTACTTAACTAATGCTCTTATCTTTAATGTAGCTCATTTTGGAAGTATTTTTTTGTATTTCATTCATTACTTATCTGAGTATAATGGCACTTAGTGTGCCTCACCTTAAAATAGGGGCTTTTTGCAGCAGCTTTGAAGCTTACGGCCATACCACCCCTGTTCACGCCTGATCACTCGTCTGATCTCAGAAGCTAAGCAGAGTTGGGCCTAGTTAGTACTTGGATGGGAGACTGCCTAGGGAATACCAGGTGCTGTAAGTTTTGAGTTTTTCACTACTTATCTAATACCTGGCCCTTAGTGTGGTCAAGTTTGACCAGCTTGTGGCCAAAGTTTGACCAGCTCTTTGCTTTCCCTTACTGCTTATTTAATTCAATTGCCTTTAAAGTAGCTGTTCTTTAAACAGAGTTTGACTGTTTTTAACTACTTAACTAATGCTCTTATCTTTAATGTAGCTCATTTTGAAGTATTTTTTTTGTATTTCATTCATTACTTATCTAGTATAATGGCACTTAGTGTGCCTCACCTTAAAATAGGGGCTTTTTGCAGCAGCTTTAGCTTACTGGCCATACCACCCTGTTCACGCCTGATCTCGTCTGATCTCAGAAGCTAAGCAGAGTTGGGCCTAGTTAGTACTTGGATGGGAGACTGCCTAGGAATACCAGGTGCTGTAAGTTTTGAGTTTTTCACTACTTATCTAATACACTGGCCCTTAGTGTGGCCAAAGTTTGACCAGCTCTTTGCTTTCCCTTACTGCTTATTTAATTCAATTGCCTTTAAAGTAGCTGTTCTTTAAACAGAGTTTGACTGTTTTTAACTACTTAACTAATGCTCTTATCTTTAATGTAGCTCATTTTGAAGTATTTTTTTGTATTTCATTCATTACTTATCTAGTATAATGGCACTTAGTGTGCCTCACCTTAAAATAGGGGCTTTTGCAGCAGCTTTAGCTTACGGCCATACCACCCTGTTCACGCCTGATCTCGTCTGATCTCAGAAGCTAAGCAGAGTTGGGCCTAGTTAGTACTTGGATGGGAGACTGCCTAGGAATACCAGGTGCTGTAAGTTTTGAGTTTTTCACTACTTATCTAATACACTGGCCCTTAGTGTGGCCAAAGTTTGACCAGCTCTTTGCTTTCCCTTACTGCTTATTTAATTCAATTGCCTTTAAAGTAGCTGTTCTTTAAACAGAGTTTGACTGTTTTTAACTACTTAACTAATGCTCTTATCTTTAATGTAGCTCATTTTGAAGTATTTTTTGTATTTCATTCATTACTTATCTAGTATAATGGCACTTAGTGTGCCTCACCTTAAAATAGGGGGCTTTTTGCAGCAGCTTTAGCTTTACGGCCATACCACCCTGTTCACGCCTGATCTCGTCTGATCTCAGAAGCTAAGCAGAGTTGGGCCTAGTTAGTACTTGGATGGGAGACTGCCTAGGAATACCAGGTGCTGTAAGTTTTTGAGTTTTTCACTACTTATCTAATACACTGGCCCTTAGTGTGGCCAAAGTTTGACCAGCTCTTTGCTTTCCCTTACTGCTTATTTAATTCAATTGCCTTTAAAGTAGCTGTTCTTTAAACAGAGTTTGACTGTTTTTAACTACTTAACTAATGCTCTTATCTTTAATGTAGCTCATTTTGAAGTTTTTTTGTATTTCATTCATTACTTATCTAGTATAATGGCACTTAGTGTGCCCTCACCTTAAAATAGGGGCTTTTTGCAGCAGCTTTAGCTTACGGCCATACCACCCTGTTCACGCCTGATCTCGTCTGATCTCAGAAGCTAAGCAGAGTTGGGCCTAGTTAGTACTTGGATGGGAGACTGCCTAGGAATACCAGGTGCTGTAAGTTTTGAGTTTTTCACTACTTATCTAATACACTGGCCCTTAGTGTGGCCAAAGTTTGACCAGCTCTTTGCTTTCCCTTACTGCTTATTTAATTCAATTGCCTTTAAAGTAGCTGTTCTTTAAACAGAGTTTGACTGTTTTTAACTACTTAACTAATGCTCTTATCTTTAATGTAGCTCATTTTGAAGTATATTTTTGTATTTCATTCATTACTTATCTAGTATAATGGCACTTAGTGTGCCTCACCTTAAAATAGGGGCTTTTTGCAGCAGCTTTAGCTTACGGCCATCCCACCCTGTTCACGCCTGATCTCGTCTGATCTCAGAAGCTAAGCAGAGTTGGGCCTAGTTAGTACTTGGATGGGAGACTGCCTAGGAATACCAGTGTGTAAGTTTTTGAGTTTTTCACTACTTATCTAATACACTGGCCCTTAGTGTGGCCAAAGTTTGACCAGCTCTTTGCTTTCCCTTACTGCTTATTTAATTCAATTGCCTTTAAAGTAGCTGTTCTTTAAACAGAGTTTGACTGTTTTTAACTACTTAACTAATGCTCTTATCTTTAATGTAGCTCATTTTGAAGTATTTTTTGTATTTCATTCATTACTTATCTAGTATAATGGCACTTAGTGTGCCTCACCTTAAAATAGGGGGCTTTTTGCAGCAGCTTTAGCTTACGGCCATCCCACCCTGTTTCACGCCTGATCTCGTCTGATCTCAGAAGCTAAGCAGAGTTGGGCCTAGTTAGTACTTGGATGGGAGACTGCCTAGGAATACCAGGTGCTGTAAGTTTTTGAGTTTTTTCACTACTCATCTAATACACTGGCCCTTAGTGTGGCCAAAGTTTGACCAGCTCTTTGCTTTCCCTTACTGCTTATTTAATTCAATTGCCTTTAAAGTAGCTGTTCTTTAAACAGAGTTTGACTGTTTTTAACTACTTAACTAATGCTCTTATCTTTAATGTAGCTCATTTTGAAGTTTTTTTGTATTTCATTCATTACTTATCTAGTATAATGGCACTTAGTGTGCCTCACCTTAAAATAGGGGGCTTTTTGCAGCAGCTTTCGCTTACGGCCATCCCACCCTGTTCACGCCTGATCTCGTCTGATCTCAGAAGCTAAGCAGAGTTGGGCCCAGTTAGTACGTGGATGGGAGACTGCCTAGGAATACCTGGTGCTGTAAGTTTTTGAGTTTTTCACTACTTATCTAATACACTGGCCCTTAGTGTGGCCAAAGTTTGACCAGCTCTTTGCTTTCCCTTACTGCTTATTTAATTCAATTGCCTTTAAAGTAGCTGTTCTTTAAACAGAGTTTGACTGTTTTTAACTACTTAACTAATGCTCTTATCTTTAATGTAGCTCATTTTGAAGTATTTTTTGTATTTCATTCATTACTTATCTAGTATAATGGCACTTAGTGTGCCTCACCTTAAAATAGGGGCTTTTGCAGCAGCTTTAGCTTACGGCCATACCACCCTGTTCACGCCTGATCTCGTCTGATCTCAGAAGCTAAGCAGTTGGGCCTAGTTAGTACTTGGATGGGAGACTGCCTAGGAATACCAGGTGCTGTAAGTTTTGAGTTTTTTCTACTACTTATCTAATACACTGGCCCTTAGTGTGGCCAAAGTTTGACCAGCTCTTTGCTTTCCCTTACTGCTTATTTAATTCAATTGCCTTTAAAGTAGCTGTTCTTTAAACAGAGTTTGACTGTTTTTAACTACTTAACTAATGCTCTTATCTTTAATGTAGCTCATTTTGAAGTATTTTTGTATTTCATTCATTACTTATCTAGTATAATGGCACTTAGTGTGCCTCACCTTAAAATAGGGGCTTTTGCAGCAGCTTTAGCTTACGGCCATACCACCTGTTCACGCCTGATCTCGTCTGATCTCAGAAGCTAAGCAGAGTTGGGCCTAGTTAGTACTTGGATGGGAGACTGCCTAGGAATACCAGGTGCTGTAAGTTTTGAGTTTTTCACTACTTATCTAATACACTGGCCCTTAGTGTGGCCAAAGTTTGACCAGCTCTTTGCTTTCCCTTACTGCTTATTTAATTCAATTGCCTTTAAAGTAGCTGTTCTTTAAACAGAGTTTGACTGTTTTTAACTACTTAACTAATGCTCTTATCTTTAATGTAGCTCATTTTGAAGTATTTTTTTGTATTTCATTCATTACTTATCTAGTATAATGGCACTTAGTGTGCCTCACCTTAAAATAGGGGGCTTTTTGCAGCAGCTTTAAGCTTACGGCCATACCACCCTGTTCACGCCTGATCTCGTCTGATCTCAGAAGCTAAGCAGAGTTGGGCCTAGTTAGTACTTGGATGGGAGACTGCCTAGGAATACCAGGTGCTGTAAGTTTTTGAGTTTTTCACTACTTATCTAATACACTGGCCCTTAGTGTGGCCAAAGTTTGACCAGCTCTTTGCTTTCCCTTACTGCTTATTTAATTCAATTGCCTTTAAAGTAGCTGTTCTTTAAACAGAGTTTGACTGTTTTTAACTACTTAACTAATGCTCTTATCTTTAATGTAGCTCATTTTGAAGTATTTTTTTGTATTTCATTCATTACTTATCTAGTATAATGGCACTTAGTGTGCCTCACCTTAAAATAGGGGCTTTTTGCAGCAGCTTTAGCTTACGGCCATACCACCCTGTTCACGCCTGATCTCGTCTGATCTCAGAAGCTAAGCAGAGTTGGGCCTAGTTAGTACTTGGATGGGAGACTGCCTAGGAATACCAGGTGCTGTAAGTTTTGAGTTTTTCACTACTTATCTAATACACTGGCCCTTAGTGTGGCCAAAGTTTGACCAGCTCTTTGCTTTTCCCTTACTGCTTATTTAATTCAATTGCCTTTAAAGTAGCTGTTCTTTAAACAGAGTTTGACTGTTTTTAACTACTTAACTAATGCTCTTATCTTTAATGTAGCTCATTTTGAAGTATTTTTTGTATTTCATTCATTACTTATCTAGTATAATGGCACTTAGTGTGCCTCACCTTAAAATAGGGGGCTTTTTGCAGCAGCTTTAGCTTACGGCCATACCACCCTGTTCACGCCTGATCTCGTCTGATCTCAGAAGCTAAGCAGAGTTGGGCCTAGTTAGTACTTGGATGGGAGACTGCCTAGGAATACCAGGTGCTGTAAGTTTTGAGTTTTTCACTACTTATCTAATACACTGGCCCTTAGTGTGGCCAAAGTTTGACCAGCTCTTTGCTTTCCCTTACTGCTTATTTAATTCAATTGCCTTTAAAGTAGCTGTTCTTTAAACAGAGTTTGACTGTTTTTAACTACTTAACTAATGCTCTTATCTTTAATGTAGCTCATTTTGAAGTATTTTTTTGTATTTCATTCATTACTTATCTAGTATAATGGCACTTAGTGTGCCTCACCTTAAAATAGGGGGCTTTTTGCAGCAGCTTTAGCTTACGGCCATACCACCCTGTTCACGCCTGATCTCGTCTGATCTCAGAAGCTAAGCAGAGTTGGGCCTAGTTAGTACTTGGATGGGAGACTGCCTAGGAATACCAGGTGCTGTAAGTTTTGAGTTTTTCACTACTTATCTAATACACTGGCCCTTAGTGTGGCCAAAGTTTGACCAGCTCTTTGCTTTCCCTTACTGCTTATTTAATTCAATTGCCTTTAAAGTAGCTGTTCTTTAAACAGAGTTTGACTGTTTTTAACTACTTAACTAATGCTCTTATCTTTAATGTAGCTCATTTTGAAGTATTTTTTTGTATTTCATTCATTACTTATCTAGTATAATGGCACTTAGTGTGCCTCACCTTAAAATAGGGGCTTTTTGCAGCAGCTTTAGCTTACGGCCATACCACCCTGTTCACGCCTGATCTCGTCTGATCTCAGAAGCTAAGCAGAGTTGGGCCTAGTTAGTACTTGGATGGGAGACTGCCTAGGAATACCAGGTGCTGTAAGTTTTTGAGTTTTTCACTACTTATCTAATACACTGGCCCTTAGTGTGGCCAAAGTTTGACCAGCTCTTTGCTTTCCCTTACTGCTTATTTAATTCAATTGCCTTTAAAGTAGCTGTTCTTTAAACAGAGTTTGACTGTTTTTAACTACTTAACTAATGCTCTTATCTTTAATGTAGCTCATTTTGAAGTATTTTTGTATTTCATTCATTACTTATCTAGTATAATGGCACTTAGTGTGCCTCACCTTAAAATAGGGGCTTTTGCAGCAGCTTTAGCTTCACGGCCATACCACCCTGTTCACGCCTGATCTCGTCTGATCTCAGAAGCTAAGCAGAGTTGGGCCTAGTTAGTACTTGGATGGGAGACTGCCTAGGAATACCAGGTGCTGTAAGTTTTGAGTTTTTCACTACTTATCTAATACACTGGCCCTTAGTGTGGCCAAAGTTTGACCAGCTCTTTGCTTTCCCTTACTGCTTATTTAATTCAATTGCCTTTAAAGTAGCTGTTCTTTAAACAGAGTTTGACTGTTTTTAACTACTTAACTAATGCTCTTATCTTTAATGTAGCTCATTTTGAAGTATTTTTTTGTATTTCATTCATTACTTATCTAGTATAATGGCACTTAGTGTGCCTCACCTTAAAATAGGGGCTTTTGCAGCAGCTTTTCGCTTACGGCCATACCACCCTGTTCACGCCTGATCTCGTCTGATCTCAGAAGCTAAGCAGAGTTGGGCCTAGTTAGTACTTGGATGGGAGACTGCCTAGGAATACCAGGTGCTGTAAGTTTTTGAGTTTTTTCACTACTTATCTAATACACTGGCCCTTAGTGTGGCCAAAGTTTGACCAGCTCTTTGCTTTCCCTTACTGCTTATTTAATTCAATTGCCTTTAAAGTAGCTGTTCTTTAAACAGAGTTTGACTGTTTTTAACTACTTAACTAATGCTCTTATCTTTAATGTAGCTCATTTTGAAGTATTTTTTTGTATTTCATTCATTACTTATCTAGTATAATGGCACTTAGTGTGCCTCACCTTAAAATAGGGGGCTTTTTGCAGCAGCTTTAGCTTACGGCCATACCACCCTGTTCACGCCTGATCTCGTCTGATCTCAGAAGCTAAGCAGAGTTGGGCCTAGTTAGTACTTGGATGGGAGACTGCCTAGGAATACCAGGTGCTGTAAGTTTTTGAGTTTTTCACTACTTATCTAATACACTGGCCCTTAGTGTGGCCAAAGTTTGACCAGCTCTTTGCTTTCCCTTACTGCTTATTTAATTCAATTGCCTTTAAAGTAGCTGTTCTTTAAACAGAGTTTGACTGTTTTTAACTACTTAACTAATGCTCTTATCTTTAATGTAGCTCATTTTGAAGTATTTTTTTGTATTTCATTCATTACTTATCTAGTATAATGGCACTTAGTGTGCCTCACCTTAAAATAGGGGCTTTTTGCAGCAGCTTTAGCTTACGGCCATCCCACCCTGTTCACGCCTGATCTCGTCTGATCTCAGAAGCTAAGCAGAGTTGGGCCTAGTTAGTACTTGGATGGGAGACTGCCTAGGAATACCAGGTGCTGTAAGTTTTGAGTTTTTCACTACTTATCTAATACACTGGCCTTAGTGTGGCCCAAAGTTTGACCAGCTCTTTGCTTTCCCTTACTGCTTATTTAATTCAATTGCCTTTAAAGTAGCTGTTCTTTAAACACAGAGTTTGACTGTTTTTAACTACTTAACTAATGCTCTTATCTTTAATGTAGCTCATTTTGAAGTATTTTTGTATTTCATTCATTACTTATCTAGTATAATGGCACTTAGTGTGCCCCCCCTAAAATAGGGGGCTTTTTGCAGCAGCTTTAGCTTGCGGCCATACCACCCTGTTCACGCCTGATCTCGTCTGATCTCAGAAGCTAAGCAGAGTTGGGCCTAGTTAGTACTTGGATGGGAGACTGCCTAGGAATACCAGGTGCTGTAAGTTTTTGAGTTTTTCACTACTTATCTAATACACTGGCCCTTAGTGTGGTCAAAGTTTGACCAGCTCTTTGCTTTCCCTTACTGCTTATTTAATTCAATTGCCTTTAAAGTAGCTGTACTTTAAACAGAGTTTGACTGTTTTTAACTACTTAACTAATGCTCTTATCTTTAATGTAGCTCATTTTGAAGTATTTTTTTGTATTTCATTCATTACTTATCTAGTATAATGGCACTTAGTGTGCCTCACCTTAAAATAGGGGCTTTTTGCAGCAGCTTTAAAGCTTACGGCCATACCACCCTGTTCACGCCTGATCTCGTCTGATCTCAGAAGCTAAGCAGAGTTGGGCCTAGTTAGTACTTGGATGGGAGACTGCCTAGGAATACCAGGTGCTGTAAGTTTTGAGTTTTTCACTACTTATCTAATACACTGGCCCTTAGTGTGGCCAAAGTTTGACCAGCTCTTTGCTTTCCCTTACTGCTTATTTAATTCAATTGCCTTTAAAGTAGCTGTTCTTTAAACAGAGTTTGACTGTTTTTAACTACTTAACTAATGCTCTTATCTTTAATGTAGCTCATTTTGAAGTATTTTTTTGTATTTCATTCATTACTTATCTAGTATAATGGCACTTAGTGTGCCTCACCTTAAAATAGGGGCTTTTTGCAGCAGCTTTTTAGCTTACGGCCATACCACCCTGTTCACGCCTGATCTCGTCTGATCTCAGAAGCTAAGCAGAGTTGGGCCTAGTTAGTACTTGGATGGGAGACTGCCTAGGAATATACCAGGTGCTGTAAGTTTTTGAGTTTTTCACTACTTATCTAATACACTGGCCCTTAGTGTGGCCAAAGTTTGACCAGCTCTTTGCTTTCCCTTACTGCTTATTTAATTCAATTGCCTTTAAAGTAGCTGTTCTTTAAACAGAGTTTGACTGTTTTTAACTACTTAACTAATGCTCTTATCTTTAATGTAGCTCATTTTGAAGTATTTTTTTGTATTTCATTCATTACTTATCTAGTATAATGGCTTAGTGTGCCTCACCTTAAAATAGGGGCTTTTTGCAGCAGCTTTTGCTTACGGCCATACCACCCTGTTCACGCCTGATCTCGTCTGATCTCAGAAGCTAAGCAGAGTTGGGCCTAGTTAGTACTTGGATGGGAGACTGCCTAGGAATACCAGGTGCTGTAAGTTTTGAGTTTTTCACTACTTATCTAATACACTGGCCCTTAGTGTGGCCAAAGTTTGACCAGCTCTTTGCTTTCCCTTACTGCTTATTTAATTCAATTGCCTTTAAAGTAGCTGTTCTTTAAACAGAGTTTGACTGTTTTAACTACTTAACTAATGCTCTTATCTTTAATGTAGCTCATTTTGAAGTATTTTTTTGTATTTCATTCATTACTTATCTAGTATAATGGCACTTAGTGTGCCTCACCTTAAAATAGGGGGCTTTTGCAGCAGCTTTAGCTTACGGCCATACCACCCTGTTCACGCCTGATCTCGTCTGATCTCAGAAGCTAAGCAGAGTTGGGCCTAGTTAGTACTTGGATGGGAGACTGCCTAGGAATACCAGGTGCTGTAAGTTTTTGAGTTTTTCACTACTTATCTAATACACTGGCCCTTAGTGTGGCCAAAGTTTGACCAGCTCTTTGCTTTCCCTTACTGCTTATTTAATTCAATTTGCCTTTAAAGTAGCTGTTCTTTAAACAGAGTTTGACTGTTTTTAACTACTTAACTAATGCTCTTATCTTTAATGTAGCTCATTTTGAAGTATTTTTTTGTATTTCATTCATTACTTATCTAGTATAATGGCACTTAGTGTGCCTCACCTTAAAATAGGGGCTTTTGCAGCAGCTTTCGCTTCACGGCCATCCCACCCTGTTCACGCCTGATCTCGTCTGATCTCAGAAGCTAAGCAGAGTTGGGCCTAGTTAGTACTTGGATGGGAGACTGCCTAGGAATACCAGGTGCTGTAAGTTTTTGAGTTTTTCACTACTTATCTAATACACTGGCCCTTAGTGTGGCCAAAGTTTGACCAGCTCTTTGCTTTCCCTTACTGCTTATTTAATTCAATTGCCTTTAAAGTAGCTGTTCTTTAAACAGAGTTTGACTGTTTTTAACTACTTAACTAATGCTCTTATCTTTAATGTAGCTCATTTTGAAGTATTTTTTTGTATTTCATTCATTACTTATCTAGTATAATGGCACTTAGTGTGCCTCACCTTAAAATAGGGGCTTTTTGCAGCAGCTTAGCTTACGGCCATACCACCCTGTTCACGCCTGATCTCGTCTGATCTCAGAAGCTAAGCAGAGTTGGGCCTAGTTAGTACTTGGATGGGAGACTGCCTAGGAATACCAGGTGCTGTAAGTTTTGAGAGTTTTTCACTACTTATCTAATACACTGGCCCTTAGTGTGGCCAAAGTTTGACCAGCTCTTTGCTTTCCCTTACTGCTTATTTAATTCAATTGCCTTTAAAGTAGCTGTTCTTTAAACAGAGTTTGACTGTTTTTAACTACTTAACTAATGCTCTTATCTTTAATGTAGCTCATTTTGAAGTATTTTTGTATTTCATTCATTACTTATCTAGTATAATGGCACTTAGTGTGCCTCACCTTAAAATAGGGGCTTTTTGCAGCAGCTTTAGCTTACGGCCATACCACCCTGTTCACGCCTGATCTCGTCTGATCTCAGAAGCTAAGCAGAGTTGGGCCTAGTTAGTACTTGGATGGGAGACTGCCTAGGAATACCAGGTGCTGTAAGTTTTGAGTTTTTCACTACTTATCTAATACACTGCCCTTAGTGTGGCCAAAGTTTGACCAGCTCTTTGCTTTCCCTTACTGCTTATTTAATTCAATTGCCTTTAAAGTAGCTGTTCTTTAAACAGAGTTTGACTGTTTTTAACTACTTAACTAATGCTCTTATCTTTAATGTAGCTCATTTTGAAGTATTTTTTTGTATTTCATTCATTACTTATCTAGTATAATGGCACTTAGTGTGCCTCACCTTAAAATAGGGGCTTTTTGCAGCAGCTTTAGCTTACGGCCATACCACCCTGTTCACGCCTGATCTCGTCTGATCTCAGAAGCTAAGCAGAGTTGGGCCTAGTTAGTACTTGGATGGGAGACTGCCTAGGAATACCAGGTGCTGTAAGTTTTTGAGTTTTTCACTACTTATCTAATACACTGGCCCTTAGTGTGGCCAAAGTTTGACCAGCTCTTTGCTTTCCCTTACTGCTTATTTAATTCAATTGCCTTTAAAGTAGCTGTTCTTTAAACAGAGTTTGACTGTTTTAACTTAACTACTTAACTAATGCTCTTATCTTTAATGTAGCTCATTTTGAAGTATTTTTTTGTATTTCATTCATTACTTATCTAGTATAATGGCACTTAGTGTGCCTCACCTTAAAATAGGGGCTTTTTGCAGCAGCTTTAGCTTACGGCCATACCACCCTGTTCACGCCTGATCTCGTCTGATCTCAGAAGCTAAGCAGAGTTGGGCCTAGTTAGTACTTGGATGGGAGACTGCCTAGGAATACCAGGTGCTGTAAGTTTTGAGTTTTTTCACTACTTATCTAATACACTGGCCCTTAGTGTGGCCAAAGTTTGACCAGCTCTTTGCTTTCCCTTACTGCTTATTTAATTCAATTGCCTTTAAAGTAGCTGTTCTTTAAACAGAGTTTGACTGTTTTTAACTACTTAACTAATGCTCTTATCTTTAATGTAGCTCATTTTGAAGTAGTATTTTTGTATTTCATTCATTACTTATCTAGTATAATGGCACTTAGTGTGCCTCACCTTAAAATAGGGGCTTTTGCAGCAGCTTTAGCTTACGGCCATACCACCCTGTTCACGCCTGATCTCGTCTGATCTCTCAAGCTAAGCAGAGTTGGGCCTAGTTAGTACTTGGATGGGAGACTGCCTAGGAATACCAGGTGCTGTAAGTTTTGAGTTTTTCACTACTTATCTAATACACTGGCCCTTAGTGTGGCCAAAGTTTGACCAGCTCTTTGCTTTCCCTTACTGCTTATTTAATTCAATTGCCTTTAAAGTAGCTGTTCTTTAAACAGAGTTTGACTGTTTTTAACTACTTAACTAATGCTCTTATCTTTAATGTAGCTCATTTTGAAGTATTTTTTTGTATTTCATTCATTACTTATCTAGTATAATGGCACTTAGTGTGCCTCACCTTAAAATAGGGGCTTTTTGCAGCAGCTTTAGCTTACGGCCATACCACCCTGTTCACGCCTGATCTCGTCTGATCTCAGAAGCTAAGCAGAGTTGGGCCTAGTTAGTACTTGGATGGGAGACTGCCTAGGAATACCAGGTGCTGTAAGTTTTTGAGTTTTTCACTACTTATCTAATACACTGGCCCTTAGTGTGGCCAAAGTTTGACCAGCTCTTTGCTTTCCCTTACTGCTTATTTAATTCAATTGCCTTTAAAGTAGCTGTTCTTTAAACAGAGTTTGACTGTTTTTAACTACTTAACTAATGCTCTTATCTTTAATGTAGCTCATTTTGAAGTATTTTTTGTATTTCATTCATTACTTATCTAGTATAATGGCACTTAGTGTGCCTCACCTTAAAATAGGGGGCTTTTTGCAGCAGCTTTAGCTACGGCCATACCACCCTGTTCACGCCTGATCTCGTCTGATCTCAGAAGCTAAGCAGAGTTGGGCCTAGTTAGTACTTGGATGGGAGACTGCCTAGGAATACCAGGTGCTGTAAGTTTTGAGTTTTTCACTACTTATCTAATACACTGGCCCTTAGTGTGGCCAAAGTTTGACCAGCTCTTTGCTTTCCCTTACTGCTATTTAATTCAATTGCCTTTAAAGTAGCTGTTCTTTAAACAGAGTTTGACTGTTTTTAACTACTTAACTAATGCTCTTATCTTTAATGTAGCTCATTTTGAAGTATTTTTGTATTTCATTCATTACTTATCTAGTATAATGGCACTTAGTGTGCCTCACCTTAAAATAGGGGCTTTTGCAGCAGCTTTAGCTTACGGCCATACCACCCTGTTCACGCCTGATCTCGTCTGATCTCAGAAGCTAAGCAGAGTTGGGCCTAGTTAGTACTTGGATGGGAGACTGCCTAGGAATACCAGGTGCTGTAGTTTTTGAGTTTTTCACTACTTATCTAATACACTGGCCCTTAGTGTGGCCAAAGTTTGACCAGCTCTTTGCTTTCCCTTACTGCTTATTTAATTCAATTGCCTTTAAAGTAGCTGTTCTTTAAACAGAGTTTGACTGTTTTTAACTACTTAACTAATGCTCTTATCTTTAATGTAGCTCATTTTGAAGTATTTTTTTGTATTTCATTCATTACTTATCTAGTATAATGGCACTTAGTGTGCCTCACCTTAAAATAGGGGCTTTTTGCAGCAGCTTTCGCTTACGGCCATACCACCCTGTTCACGCCTGATCTCGTCTGATCTCAGAAGCTAAGCAGAGTTGGGCCTAGTTAGTACTTGGATGGGAGACTGCCTAGGAATACCAGGTGCTGTAAGTTTTGAGTTTTTCACTACTTATCTAATACACTGGCCCTTAGTGTGGCCAAAGTTTGACCAGCTCTTTGCTTTCCCTTACTGCTTATTTAATTCAATTGCCTTTAAAGTAGCTGTTCTTTAAACAGAGTTTGACTGTTTTTAACTACTTAACTAATGCTCTTATCTTTAATGTAGCTCATTTTGAAGTATTTTTTTGTATTTCATTCATTACTTATCTAGTATAATGGCACTTAGTGTGCCTCACCTTAAAATAGGGGGCTTTTGCAGCAGCTTTAGCTTACGGCCATACCACCCTGTTCACGCCTGATCTCGTCTGATCTCAGAAGCTAAGCAGAGTTGGGCCTAGTTAGTACTTGGATGGGAGACTGCCTAGGAATACCAGGTGCTGTAAGTTTTGAGTTTTTCACTACTTATCTAATACACTGGCCCTTAGTGTGGCCAAAGTTTGACCAGCTCTTTGCTTTCCCTTACTGCTTATTTAATTCAATTGCCTTTAAAGTAGCTGTTCTTTAAACAGAGTTTGACTGTTTTTAACTACTTAACTAATGCTCTTATCTTTAATGTAGCTCATTTTGAAGTATTTTTGTATTTCATTCATTACTTATCTAGTATAATGGCACTTAGTGTGCCTCACCTTAAAATAGGGGCTTTTGCAGCAGCTTTAGCTTACGGCCATACCACCCTGTTCACGCCTGATCTCGTCTGATCTCAGAAGCTAAGCAGAGTTGGGCCTAGTTAGTACTTGGATGGGAGACTGCCTAGGAATACCAGGTGCTGTAAGTTTTGAGTTTTTCACTACTTATCTAATACACTGGCCCTTAGTGTGGCCAAAGTTTGACAGCCAGCTCTTTGCTTTCCCTTACTGCTTATTTAATTCAATTGCCTTTAAAGTAGCTGTTCTTTAAACAGAGTTTGACTGTTTTTAACTACTTAACTAATGCTCTTATCTTTAATGTAGCTCATTTTGAAGTATTTTTGTATTTCATTCATTACTTATCTAGTATAATGGCACTTAGTGTGCCTCACCTTAAAATAGGGGGCTTTTTGCAGCAGCTTTGCTTACGGCCATACGACCCTGTTCACGCCTGATCTCGTCTGATCTCAGAAGCTAAGCAGAGTTGGGCCTAGTTAGTACTTGGATGGGAGACTGCCTAGGAATACCAGGTGCTGTAAGTTTTGAGTTTTTCACTACTTATCTAATACACTGGCCCTTAGTGTGGTCAAAGTTTGACCAGCTCTTTGCTTTCCCTTACTGCTTATTTAATTCAATTGCCTTTAAAGTAGCTGTTCTTTAAACAGAGTTTGACTGTTTTTAAGTACTTAACTAATGCTCTTATCTTTAATGTAGCTCATTTTGAAGTATTTTTTGTATTTCATTCATTACTTATCTAGTATAATGGCACTTAGTGTGCCTCACCTTAAAATAGGGGGCTTTTTGCAGCAGCTTTAGCTTACGGCCATACCACCCTGTTCACGCCTGATCTCGTCTGATCTCAGAAGCTAAGCAGAGTTGGGCCTAGTTAGTACTTGGATGGGAGACTGCCTAGGAATACCAGGTGCTGTAAGTTTTTGAGTTTTTCACTACTTATCTAATACACTGGCCCTTAGTGTGGCAAAGTTTGACCAGCTCTTTGCTTTCCCTTACTGCTTATTTAATTCAATTGCCTTTAAAGTAGCTGTTCTTTAAACAGAGTTTGACTGTTTTTAACTACTTAACTAATGCTCTTATCTTTAATGTAGCTCATTTTGAAGTATTTTTTTGTATTTCATTCATTACTTATCTAGTATAATGGCACTTAGTGTGCCTCACCTTAAAATAGGGGCTTTTTGCAGCAGCTTTAGCTTACGGCCATACCACCCTGTTCACGCCTGATCTCGTCTGATCTCAGAAGCTAAGCAGAGTTGGGCCTAGTTAGTACTTGGATGGGAGACTGCCTAGGAATACCAGGTGCTGTAAGTTTTGAGTTTTTTCACTACTTATCTAATACACTGGCCCTTAGTGTGGCCAAAGTTTGACCAGCTCTTTGCTTTCCCTTACTGCTTATTTAATTCAATTGCCTTTAAAGTAGCTGTTCTTTAAACAGAGTTTGACTGTTTTAACTACTTAACTAATGTAACTTATCTTTAGTGTAGCTCATTTTTGAAGTATTTTTTTGTATTTCATTCATTACTTATCTGTATATTGGCACTAGTGTACCTCACCTTAAATGGGGGCTTTGCAACAGCTTTTTCCTTTACGGCCATACCACCCTGTTCACGCCTGATCTTGTCTGATCTCAGAAGCTAAGCAGAGTTGGGCCTAGTTAATTACTTGGATGGGAGACTGCCTAGAGAACACCAGGTGCTGTAAGTTTTTGAGTTTTTCACTACTTATCTAATACACTGGCCCTTAGTGTGGCCCAAAGTTTGACCAACTCTTTGCTTTCCCTTACTGCTTATTTAATTCAATTGCCTTTAAAGTAGCTGTTCTTTAAACAGAGTTTGACTGTTTTTAACTACTTAACTAATGCTCTTATCTTTATGTAGCTCATTTTGAAGTATTTTTTGTATTTCATTCATTACTTATCTAGTATAATGGCACTTAGTGTGCCTCACCTTAAAATAGGGGCTTTTTGCAGTAGCTTTAGAAACTACTGACCATACCACCCTGTTCACGCATCACAGTCTCGTCTGATCTCAGAAATAAAGCAGAGTTGGGCCTAGTTAGTACTTGGATAGGAGACTGCCTAGGAATACCAGGTGCTGTAAGTTTTGAGTTTTTTCACTACTTATCTAATACACTGGCCCTTAGTGTGGCCCAAAGTTTGACCAACTCTTTGCTTTCCCTTACTGCTTATTTAATTCAATTGCCTTTAAAGTAGCTGTTCTTTAAACAGAGTTTGACTGTTTTTAACTGCTTAACTAATGCTCTTATCTTTAATGTAGCTCATTTTGAAGTATTTTTTTGTATTTCATTCATTACTTATCTAGTATAATGGCACTTAGTGTGCCTCACCTTAAAATAAGGGGCTTTGCAGCAGCTTTCAGCTTACGGACCTTACCACCCTGTTGCGCTAGAGAGCACACAGGAAGTTGTTGGCTGCAGTATGGGAGAGGAAGGCTCTCCTCCATTTTGTGTTAATTTTTTGTCTTTGTATTTTGCTTTTTCTTTAGTTAAAGTTAGTTTTTGTTTGTTTTTTCAGTTATAAAACCACCCAACAGCAGCATTTTTGCTTGCTGGAGGGTGGTGCATGCCCTTTTTTTTCTCTTTTTCTCTCCTTTTTCAATGGACGGATTAACGACCAAAGCGACACTGGACTGGCACGAGGAACAAAGCATGGCAAAGCGACTCTGGACTGGCACGAGGAAGAAGCATGAGGAAGCGATATTGGACTGGCACGAGGAACAAGCATAGCAAGCGACACTGGACTGGTAGGAAGAAGAAGCCGCGACAAGCGACACTGGACTGGATGGCGAGACCACGTATGACAAGCGACACTGGTCTGGATTACCGACAAGCGAGAAGAACATGGAAAAAACCTAGACACAAGAGACAAGTTTGCAGAAGAAGATATTTAAAAGGAGGCGACTGTGATTGTGAATGTGGAGAAATGTAAGTGAGGTGAGAGCTGTGGATATTATAAAGCGGTGACGGATAAATGTGGAAATGGGAATATTTTGGCGTTAAGACCAAGGCAAGAGAAAAGAATATGAACTTACAATGGAAAAGGAAGAAGCATGTGAGAATTGACTGATGGACTTTTAATAAAAGGGGTGAACTGCGAGAGAAAAAATTGCAAAATAGAGATTCACGTTGTTTCCTTCATGCACCTGCCCCGTCTATCTTGATGATAATAAAATTTTAGGGAAATTGGAAGGATGGGAGTTAATCCCATGTCAAATGTTAAAGAAGATGCTACGGGCACTGACATTGAGGACTGGAACAAGGTTCTAAAGTTAGATTCCCCAAAGAAGTGACATCGTTGCCATATAGCACAAAGTTGGAAACAGCCGAGGGGCATGGTATTTTAGGGTGATGCACAGCCATCAGGTGAAGACCTGTAGGCTGTGCATGAGTGAGACACCTCTTAAGAATGCCCAGATTTTTAAGTGCTATAAGTGCGAGGAGAGGACATTTTGCAGAGATTGCAATGCTGTCAGATGCAGTGTGTCATGGAGTTTTAAATAAATGTGAATGTTGGATGGAGGGGAGAGGAGAGGAGGTAGGGAGAAGATCGGATGGCGGACAGGTGCATGGAGGAAACAACGAGGAGGAAAGACAAATTGATGAAGAACAAAGAGGAAGAGGACTACAACAAAAAGAAACAGAAGAGAATCAGACAACATAGAAAGAACGTGAAGGAGAAAAAGAGAATGACAAAGACAAGGAGACAGACAACAGAACAGGACACTCAGTGGGACGGAAATGAAATAGCGGACAGTTTTAAAACTTTTCTAGATGATGTGGAGAGAGATGGACAAGGAATAGAAGTTCAAAGCAAAGAAATGGACAGTGAAGAAGAAACAAGGACAAACAGTATGGGAAAAGACAGAGGGGAGAGAGGACAAATAAGAAGGAGAACAATAAAGAGTAAAACCAAGCGTGGAAAATGCAAGGAGAAAAAAATAATGACAAGTGCAAACAGGTATGAAAAGCGTTAAGAGGGCTGGAGGAAGATGGAGAATAATGGTTTTTAAGTATTTATTTTTCTTTTTTTAATGGTTTTTAGTTGTGTTACTTTTAATGCAAAGGGGACTGATGGACATGAAAGTTTGAAAGAGTGAAAGAAAAATGTAAAGGAGAAAGATGTTATCGTTTTGCAAGAAACAAATTGGAAAGAGAAGTGTGATGGTGGACTATAAAAGAAATGGGATGGAGATATTTTTGTATAACAATGGAGATGGAAGGCTTGGAAGAGGGTAAGCTTTTTAATGAGAAAAAATGTTTTTAATTCCAAGCAATGTAGTGTATAAAGATAAGATGTTGGAAATGTATGGTGGTTGAAGTAAATTGTGAAGGGCGTGGAGCAGTTTTAGCCAATGTACGCACCAACAGAAGAAAAGAAAAGAAAGAGTTTTTTTAATGTTTTAAGAAATATTGTAAGAAGTATAAAGAAATAATAATGATGGGGATTTTAATGCTGTTTTTAGCAAGCAGGATATGGCGGAGGGAGATAGTTTTTAAATCAGATTTGGGGAGAAATGAATTAAAGGAACTGATGAGAGAAAATAACTTAATAGATGTGTGGAGAAATGAATGGAGGAAAAAAGGAGTTTTCAAGAGAGGCAAATAGTAGGGAACTTTATTTGTAAAACAAAATTGATTATGTGTTATGTACAAGAAATGTAGGGAATTTTATTGAAAAAATCAGATATGGAAGAAACCAGTTTTAGTGATCATAAGTTTTTACGTTTTAAAATAGATTGGAGCAACATGCAAAGGGTCGGGGTATGGATTTTAAATACAGAGATTTTAAAGAATGAGAACTATGTTTTGAAGGTTAAAGAGGTCATTGAAAGGAAAAGGAAAATGAAATGTATACAGAGGATAAGAGAATCTGGTGGGAGAATGTCAAATTTTTAATCAAAAAATTTTCAATCAAAATATTGTAGTACTTTGAGGAAATGCAAAAGGTTCAAAGAAAAAGAAATAAAGAAGAGTTTGGAAATTGAATTGAATAAAGAAAATAAAGACATACTAAGAGATAAAGAAATGGAGGAAGGACAGAAATAAAAGAAGAAAAGAAAGAATATGAGGGGAGGTTAAGAAGCAAAGCTAAATATCTTGTGGAGGTGAAAAATGCACAAAATTCTTTTTTGATTTGGAAAAAAAGAAAGAAAGCTGATATTATAAAGGAAATGCGAGGGAAAAATGGAGAAATTGTGAGAAGGTAATGAAAAATATTTTAAAAGAAATAAAGGATTTTTATGAGGATCTGTTTAGTGCAAGGGGCGTGGAAGAGAAGGAAAAAAGAAACTGCTGGAATCAGATAAAGCAAAAGTAAGTGAGGAAGATAAAAAAAAAGATTGTGACCAAGTAATCAGAGAAGAAGAGATCGAAAGAGCAATAAATGAACTGAATAAAAAAAGAGTCCGGGAATGAAGCGGTTTGGGAACTGAATTTTATGTATGTTTTAAAGGGGTTTTAACAAAGATTTTAAATGAGGGTTTTAAAGAAATTTTTGAAAAGAAGAAATTAATGAAAGAAGCGAGGATGGGGTTAATGAAGCTGGTATATAAAGGAAGAGGGTGAAAAAATAGATTTAAAAAACTATAGGCCAATTACAATGTTGAACACGGATCTTAAAATTTTAGCCAAGGTTTTAGCAAACAGATTAAAGGAAGTTATGCCAAGCATAATTGGGAAACAAACCAAAGCATCTGAGGAGTGAAGGAAGGGATATAGATGACATAAAAATGAGTATAAGAGATACAATATGGTACATGAAGGATAAAGGTGAAGATGGATATATAATTAGTTTGGACTTTGAAAAAGCTTTTGATAGGGTGGAACACAGGTATTTATTTGAGGTTTTAAGGAGTTTTGGTTTTGGGAATTTTATCAAATGGATAGAGATTTTATACAAAGGGTGCTTTAACAAGGATAAAATGTAATGGGTTTTTTAACAGACTGTTTAAAATCACAAGATCAATTAGGCAGGGTTGTCCGCTTTTCAGCTTTACTTTATTCACTTGTATCAGAACCATTGGGACTGGCTATAAAACAAAAGAAGGAATAATAGGTATAGAAATTGTGAAAACAATGAAGGAAGGTTTATCAATATGCTGATGACACAACGATAATTGTAAAAGAGAAAGGATAGTGTCAAAGAAGTTATAGATGTTGTAAAAAGAATTTTGTAAAGGATCTGGGAGTAAAATAAATGAGAAAACAGTATATATCAGATTTGGGAAAGCTATGATTTTAGCGGATTGTTTTAACTTCAAAGGAAGTGGAACAAATTAAGATTTTAGGAATTTTAATGAGGAAAAAATGAGAGAAAAAGTAAGAGATGAAATGTGGGAGGAACTAGTAACAGAAATAGAGAAGGTTAAACTTTTGAAACTGAGAACACTAAACTTAAAAGGAAGGTTTTAATATTGAATGTTTTAATGGTTTCTAAGCTGTGGTATGTTTTAAATGTATCTGAGATGCCTTTGTGGACAGAAAAAGAGGTTGAAGAAATGTTTTCTTGACTTTTTATGGGAGGAAAACCAGCAAAAGAATAGCATATAATACACGATTTTAGGGGCGATTGGAAAAGGGGATTAGGTTTAATGGATGTAGAACAGAGAAAAAATGCTTTGAGAGTTAAAATAGTAAAGAAATACCTACAAGAAGAGAACAAATTTGAGTGGAAAAAACAATGAAATACTTTTAAACAAATGTAGAATTTTAACATGAGGATGGTATTTTATGGATGAAAACAAAAATTTGGATGACAGAAGGATTACCTGAGTTTTACAGAGAAATGTTTAGTGCCTGGGAAAATTTTTAAGTAAAATTGTATACAACCCTCAAAGAAGAGAAAACATTTTAAATCAACCCCTGTTCTTAAATAACAACATTTTAAAACAAGACAAAGAACTATTTTTAAGAAATGGATGGAAGTGAGGATAACAAGAGTAGAGATGTCTTGTATGAATTTGAAGGGTTTTTACCAATACAATATATTGTGGATGCAATGGATGAAGCAAAAAGAAGAATATAGCAAACAAGAAATAACAAACAAATATGAAATCCTTAAAAAAGCAATACCTAAAGTGGATTAAAAAGAATAGAAATGCGGAAAAGAGCAAACAGAGGGAACATTTTTAATGTGAAACTGGGGAAAAAATTTTTATGATTTTAAAGGGATGTACTGTAAAATGTTTTATTGTGTTTTTAGAGATGGTGTTTTAAAGAGCCAACTGTAAATAATAAGTACTGGGTGGAAAAATTCAGCAATCTAAAAAGAAGAATGTATATGGAGAAACATGAGGGGAAGTGTGTCGAAACAAAGTTGGAATGTTTGGAGTATTTTATAAGACACAAAAGTTGTTTTTACTGAAGTTATTTTACAAAAAATAGGGATGGAACAACATGCAATGTGCAAAGTGTGCAAAGAAAAGAAGAGGGGATTTTACATCTGTTTTTATATTGTAAGGAACTGGAGGCATTTTTAAGGAAATGTAAATGTTTAATCAAAGACTTGACTGAAGAATGGGATGAAAATGGAATGGAATGGAACAGAGTGTTGATGTTGGATGGGAAAAGAAGTGTAAAAACAAAGCCTTTATTAATCTGTTTGTGATGTTAATAGAAAAGTGCAATATAGGAGAGGAGAATTGTGGCCAAAAAGGAACAAATTGTTTTGGATGTTTGGACTGTCTTTAAAGGAAAACTGAAATATATATGGACAAATTGTATGTGTATTTTAAAAAGTGAAAAATCCTAGATGCATTTTATATTTGTTTTTACACAGAAATGTCTATCGTGTTTTAAAAGATTTTATGTGGGAACTACGGGGCGAAGAATTTGTTTTTAAATAATGTATGAAATTATGAGATATGTGATGTGGATATTGTACAAGAGAAAGTATGTTTTTTTATTGTATTTGATTGATTGAAAAATATTTTAAAAAAAAAAAAAAAAAAAAAATTCACGCCTGATCTCGTCTGATCTCAGAAGCAAAGCAGAGTTGGGCCTAGTTAGTACTTGGATGGGAGACTCCTAGGAATACTACAGGTGCTATAAGTTTTGAGTTTTTCACTACTTATCTAATACACTGGCCCTTGAGTGTGGCCAAAAAGTTTGACCAGCTCTTTGCTTTCCCTTACTGCTTATTTGAAATTTCCAATTGCCTTTAAAGTAGCTGTTCTTTAAACAGAGTTTGACTGTTTTAACTACTTAACTAATGCTCTTATCTTTAATGTAGCTCATTTTGGAAGTATTTTTGTATTTCATTCATTACTTTATCTAGTATAATGGCATAGTGTGCCTCACCTTAAAATAGGGGGCTTTTTGCAGCAGCTTTAAACTTCTGGCCATACCACCCTGTTCACGCCTGATCTCGTCTGATCTCAGAAGCTATGCAGAGTTGGGAGCCTAGTTAGTACTTGGATGAGGAGACTGCCTAGGAATACCAGGTGCTGTAAGTTTTGAGTTTTTTCACTACTTATCTAATACACTGGCCCTTAGTGTGGCCAAAGTTTGACCAGCTCTTTGCTTTCCCTTACTGCTTATTTAATTCAATTGCCTTTAAAGTAGTTGTTCTTTAAACAGAGTTTGACTGTTTTTAACTACTTAACTAATGCTCTTATCTTTAATGTAGCTCATTTTGAAGTATTTTTGTATTTCATTCATTGCTTATCTATTATAATGGCACTTAGTGTGCCTCACCTTAAAATAGGGGGCTTTTTGCACCAGCTTTGGCTTACGACCATACCACCCTGTTCATGCCTGATCTTTCGTCTGATCTCAGAAGCTAAGCAGAGTTGGGCCTAGATTAGTACTTGGATGGGGAGACTGCCTAGGAATACCAGGTGCTGTAAAGTTTTGAGTTTTTCACTGCTTATCTAATACACTGGCCCTTAGTGTGGCCAAAGTTTGACCAGCTCTTTGCTTTCCCTTACTGCTTATTTAATTCAATTGCCTTTAAAGTAGCTGTTCTTTAAACAGAGTTTGACTGTTTTTAACTACTTAACTAATGCTCTAACTATCTTTAATGTAGCTCATTTTGAAGTATTTTTGTATTTCATTCATTACTTATCTAGTATAATGGCACTTAGTGTGCATCACCTTAAAATAGGGGCTTTTTGCAGCAGCTTTAAACACAGACATACCACCCTGTTCCGCGCCTGATCTCGAAATCTGATCTCAGAAGCTAAGCAGAGTTGGGCCCTGGTTAGTACTTGGATGGAGACTGCCTAGAGAATACCAGGGTGTAAGTTTTTTGAGTTTTTCACTACTTATCTAATACACACTGGCCCTTAGTGTGGCCAAAGTTTGACCAGCTCTTTTGCTTTCCCTTACTGTAGCCTAATTCAATTGCCTTTAAAGTAGCTGTTCTTTAAACAGAGTTTGACTGTTTTTAACTACTTAACTAATGCTCTTATCTTTAATGTAGCTCATTTTGAAGTATTTTTTTTGTATTTCATTCATTACTTATCTAGTATAATGGCATAGTGTGCCTCACCTTAAAATGGGGGCTTTGCAGCAGCTTTCACTTACAGCGATGCCATCCTGTTTCACGCCTGAGTCTCCGTCTGATCTCAGAAGCTAAGCAGAGTTGGGCCTAGTTAGTACTTGGATGGGGAGACTGCCTAGGAATACCAGGTGCTGTAAGTTTTTGGGTTTTTTCACTACTTATCTAATACACTGGCCCTTAGTGTGGCCAAAGTTTGACCAGCTCTTTGCTTTCCCTTACTGCTTATTTAGTTCAATTTGCCTTTAAAGTAGCTGTTCTTTAAACAGAGTTTGACTGTTTTTAACTACTTAACTAATGCTCTTATCTTTAATGTAGCTCATTTTGGAAGTATTTTTTTGTATTTCATTCATTACTTATCTAGTATAATGGCACTTAGTGTGCCTCACCTTAAAATAGGGGCTTTTTGCAGCTTTAAAGATTACCGAAGGCCATACCACCCTGTTCACGCCTGATCTCGTCTGATCTCAGAAGCTAAGCAGAGTTGGAGGCCCTAGTTAGTACTTGGATGGGAGACTGCCTAGGAATGCCAGGTGCTGTAAGTTTTGAGTTTTTCACTACTTATCTAATACACTGGCCCTTAGTGTGGCCAAAGTTTGACCAGCTCTTTGATTTCCTTTACTGCTTATTTAATTCAAGTGCCTTTAAAGTAGCTGTTCTTTTAAACAGAGTTTGACTCTTTTTAACTAATTAACTAATGCTCTTATCTTTAATGTAGCTCATTTTTGAAGTATTTTTTTTTGTATTTCATTCATTACTTATCTGAGTATAATGGCACAGAGTGTGCCTCACCTTAAAATAGGGGCTTTTGCAGCAGCTTTGCCACACTTACGGCCATACCACCCTATTCCACGCCTGATCTCGTCTGATCTCAGAAGCCCCCAAGCAGAGTTAGAGCCCTGAATTAGTACTTGGATTGGAGACTGCCTAGGAATACCAGGTGCTGTAAGTTTTGAAGATTTTTCACTAACTTATCTAATACACTTTGGCCCTTAGTGTGGCCAAAGTTTGACCAGCTCTTTGCTTTCCCTTACTGCTTATTTAATTCAATTGCCTTTAAAGTAGCTGTTCTTTAAACAGAGTTTGACTGTTTTTAACTACTTAACTAATGCTCTTATCTTTAATGTAGCTCATTTTGAAGTATTTTTGTATTTCATTCATTACTTATCTAGTATAATGGCACTTAGTGTGCCCCTCACCTTAAAAATAGGGGCTTTTGCAGCAGCTTTGCTTACTGACCATCCCACCCTGTTCACGCCCTGATCTTGTCTGATCTCAGAAGCTAAGCAGAGTTGAGCCTAGTTAGTACTTGGATGGGAGACTGCCTAGGAATACCAGGTGCTGTAAGTTTTTAGTTTTCACTACTTATCTAATACACTGGCCCACTTAGTGGCCAAAGTTTGACCAGCTCTTTGCTTTCCCTTACCTTATTTAATTCAATTGCCTTTAAAGTAGCTGTTGTTCTTTAAACAGAAGAGTTTGACTGTTTTTAACCCTACTTAACTAATGCTCTTATCTTTAATGTAGCTCATTTTTGAAGTATTTTTTTGTATTTCATTCATTACTTATCTGAGTATAATGGCACTTAGTGTGCCCTCACATTAAATAAGGGGCTTTTGCAGCAGCTTTTGCAAACATGGCCATACCACCCTGTTCACGCTACAGTCGTCTGATCTCAGAAGCTAAAACTTGAGTTAGACTGAATTAGTACTTGGACCTGGGGAGACTGCCTAAGGAATACCAGGTGCTTTCTGTAAGTTTTTGAGTTTTTCTACTTATCTAATACACACTGGCCCTTGAGTGTGGCCAAAGTTTGACCAGCTCTTTGCTTTTTCCCTTTACTGCTAGCCCAATTCAATTGCCTTTAAGTAGCTGTTCTTTAAACAGAGTTTGATTTTATTTTAACTACTTAACTAATGCTCTTATCTTTAATGTAGCTCATTTTGAAGTATTTTTTGTATTTCATTCATTACTTATCTAGTATAATGGCACTTAGTGTGCCTCACCTTAAAATAGGAGCTTTTTGCAGCAGCTTTCCAGCCCCTACTGCGATACCACCCTGTTCACGCCTGTTCTAAAGTCAGATCATAAGAAGCTAAGCAGAGTTGAGCCCCTGGATTAGCAGGTACTTGGAAGGGGAGACTACCTAGGAATACTAGGTGCTTGTAAGTTTTGAGTTTTTCACTACTTATCCTAATACACTGGCCCTTAGTGTTGGCCAAAGGTTTGACCAACTCTTTGCTTTCGCTTACTGTATTTAATTAAATTGCCTTTAAAGTAGCTATTCTTTAAGCAGAGTTTGACTGTTTTTAACTACTTAACTAATGCTCTTATCTTTAATGTAGCTCATTTTGAGAGTATTTTTTTTGTATTTCATTCATTACTTATCTAGTATAATGGCACTTAGTGTGCACCTCACTGCCTTAAAATAGGGGCTTTTTGCAGCGGCTTTCGCTTTGCAGGCCATACTGCCCTGTTCACGCCCTGATCTCGTCTGATCTCCCAGAAGCTAAAAGCAGAGTTGGGGCCTAGTTAGTACTTGGATGGGGAACTTTGCCCTGGGAATACCAGGTGCTGTAAGTTTTTGAGTTTTTCACTACTTATCTAATACACACTGGCCCTTAGTGTGGCCAAAGTTTGACCAGCTGTTTGCTTTCCCTTACTGCTTATTTAATTCAATTGCCTTTAAAGTAGCTGTTCTTTAAATAGAGTTTGACTGTTTTTAACTACTTAGCAATGCTCTTATCTTTAATGTAGCTCATTTTGGAAGTATTTTTGTATTTCATTCATTACTTATCTAGTATAATGGCACTTAGTGTGCCTCACCTTAAAATAGGAGACTTTTGCAGCAACTTTTTCGCTTACGTTATGACCTGTTCCGCTGATCACGTCAAGTCTCAAGCTAAACAGAGTTAGGCTATAGTTAGTATATGGATGGGAGACTGCCTAGGAATACCAGGTGCTGTAAGTTTTGGAGTTTTCACTACTTATCTAATACGCACTGGCCCTTGGTGTGGCCAAAGTTTGACCAACTCTTTGCTTTCCCTTACTGCTTATTTAATTCAAGTGCCTTTAAAGTAGCTGTTCTTTCAATGAGAGTTTGACTGTTTTAACTGCTTAACTAATGCTCTGTATCTTTAATGTAACTCATTTTGAAGTATTTTTGTATTTCATTCATTACTTATCTGAGTATAGAGGCACTTAGTGTGCTTCACCTTAAAATAAGAGGGCTTTTGCAGCAGCTTTAGCGTCTGACCATACCACCTGTTCACGCCTGATCTCGTCTGATCTCAGAAGCTAAGCAGAGGTTGGAGGCCTAGTTAGTACTTGGATGGGGAACTGCCTGAGAATACTACCAGGTGCTGTAAAAGTTTTCAGTTTTTCACTACTTATCTAATACACTGTGGCCTTGGTGTGGCCAAAGTTTATTCCAACTCTTTGCTTTGCCTTACCAACTTTATTTAATTCAAGTACCTTTAAAGTAGCTGTTCTTTAAACAGAGGTTTGACTGTTTTTAACTACTTAACTAATGCTCTTATCTTTAATGTAGCTCATTTTGGAAGTATTTTTTTGTATTTCATTTCATTACTTATCTAGTATAATGGCACTTGAGTGTTACTTCACCTTAAAATAGGGGCTTTTTACGGCAGCTTTAAGCTTCACAGCCATCCCACCTGTTCCACGTACAGATCTAGTCAGTCTCTCAGAAGCCTTAGCAGAGTTGGGCCTAGTTAGTACTTGGATGGGAGACTGCCTAGGAATACCAGGTGCTGTAAGTTTTGAGGTTTTTCACTACTTATCTAATACACTGTGCCTTAGTGTGGCCAAAGAAGTTTGACCAGCTCAACACTTTCCCTTACTGTATTTAATTCAATTGCCTTTAAAGTAGCTGTTCTTTAAGCAGGGATTTGACTGTTTTTAACTTCTTAACTAATGCTCTTATCTTTAATGTAGCTCATTTTTGGAAGTATTTTTTTGTATTTCATTCATTACTTATCTAGTATAATGGCACATAGTGTGCCTCACCTTAAAAATGAGGCTTTGGCAGCAGCTTTGCGCTTCACGCCCATCCCACCCTGTTCCACGCCTGATCTTTCGTCTGATCTCAGAAGCTAAGCAGAGTTAGGCCTAGATTGGTATTGCCCGGATGGGAAATTTGCCTAGGAATACCAGGTGCTGTAAGTTTTTGAGTTTTTCACTACTTATCTAATACACTGGCCCTTGGTGGCCAAAAAGTTTGACCAACTCTTTACTTTCCCACTTACTGCTTATTTAATTCAAGTGCCTTTAAAGTGGCTGTTCTTTAAACAGAGTTTGACTGTTTTTAACTTCTTAACTAATGCTCTTATCTTTAATGTAACTCAATTTGAAGTATTTTTTTGTATTTCATTCATTTACTTATCTAGTATAATGGCACTTAGTGTGCCTCACCTTAAAATAAGGAGGCTTTTGCAGCAACTTCGCTTCACGAGCCATCCCACCTGTTCACGCCAGTCTCGTCTGATCTCAAGCTAAGCAGAGTTGGGCCACAAATTAGTACTTGGATGGGAAGCTGCCTAGGAATACCAGGTGCTGTAAGTTTTGAGTTTTTCACTGCTTATCTATACACTGGCCCATGGTGTGGCCAAAGTTTGACCAGCTCTTTGCTTTCCCTTACTGCTTATTTGAATTCAGTTGCCTTTTTAAAGTATCTGTACTTTAAACAGAGAGTTTGACTGTTTTTAACTTACTACTTAACTAATGCTCTCTTATCTTTAATGTAGCTCATTTTGAAAATTATTTTTTTTTGTATTTCATTCATTACTTATCTAATAAAATGACATGAAGTGAGCCTCACCTTAAAAATAGGGGGCTTTTTGCGGCAGCTTTGCTTAACTGCTGCCATACCACCACCTGTTCACGCCTGATCTTGTCTGATCTCAGAAGCTAAGCAGAGTTGGGCCTAGTTAGTACTTGGATGGGAGACTGCCTAGGAATACCAGGTGCTGTAAGTTTTTGAGTTTTTCACTACTTATCTAATACACTGGCCCTTAGTGGCCAAAGTTTGACCAGCTCTTTGCTTTCCCTTACTGCTTATTTAATTCAATTGCCTTTAAAGTAGCTGTTCTTTAAACAGAGTTTGACTGTTTTTAACTACTTAACTAATGCTCTTATCTTTAATGTAGCTCATTTTGAAGTATTTTTGTATTTCATTCATTACTTATCTAGTATAATGGCACTTAGTGTGCCTCACCTTAAAATAGGGGCTTTTTGCAGCAGCTTTAGCTTACGGCCATACCACCCTGTTCACGCCTGATCTCGTCTGATCTCAGAAGCTAAGCAGAGTTGGGCCTAGTTAGTACTTGGATGGGAGACTGCCTAGGAATACCAGGTGCTGTAAGTTTTGAGTTTTTCACTACTTATCTAATACACTGGCCCTTAGTGTGGCCAAAGTTTGACCAGCTCTTTGCTTTCCCTTACTGCTTATTTAATTCAATTGCCTTTAAAGTAGCTGTTCTTTAAACAGAGTTTGACTGTTTTTAACTACTTAACTAATGCTCTTATCTTTAATGTAGCTCATTTTGAAGTATTTTTTGTATTTCATTCATTACTTATCTAGTATAATGGCACTTAGTGTGCCTCACCTTAAAATAGGGGCTTTTTGCAGCAGCTTTAAGCTTACGGCCATACCACCCTGTTCACGCCTGATCTCGTCTGATCTCAGAAGCTAAGCAGAGTTGGGCCTAGTTAGTACTTGGATGGGAGACTGCCTAGGAATACCAGGTGCTGTAAGTTTTTGAGTTTTTCACTACTTATCTAATACACTGGCCCTTAGTGTGGCCAAAGTTTGACCAGCTCTTTGCTTTCCCTTACTGCTTATTTAATTCAATTGCCTTTAAAGTAGCTGTTCTTTAAACAGAGTTTGACTGTTTTTAACTACTTAACTAATGCTCTTATCTTTAATGTAGCTCATTTTGAAGTATTTTTGTATTTCATTCATTACTTATCTAGTATAATGGCACTTAGTGTGCCTCACCTTAAAATAGGGGCTTTTTGCAGCAGCTTTTAGCTTACGGCCATACCACCCTGTTCACGCCTGATCTCGTCTGATCTCAGAAGCTAAGCAGAGTTGGGCCTAGTTAGTACTTGGATGGGAGACTGCCTAGGAATACCAGGTGCTGTAAGTTTTTGAGTTTTTTCACTACTTATCTAATACACTGGCCCTTAGTGTGGCCAAAGTTTGACCAGCTCTTTGCTTTCCCTTACTGCTTATTTAATTCAATTGCCTTTAAAGTAGCTGTTCTTTAAACAGAGTTTGACTGTTTTTAACTACTTAACTAATGCTCTTATCTTTAATGTAGCTCATTTTGAAGTATTTTTTTTTGTATTTCATTCATTACTTATCTAGTATAATGGCACTTAGTGTGCCTCACCTTAAAATAGGGGGCTTTTTGCAGCAGCTTTCGCTTACGGCCATACCACCTGTTCACGCCTGATCTCGTCTGATCTCAGAAGCTAAGCAGAGTTGGGCCTAGTTAGTACTTGGATGGGAGACTGCCTAGGAATACCAGGTGCTGTAAGTTTTGAGTTTTTCACTACTTATCTATTACACTGGCCCTTAGTGTGGCCCAAAGTTTGACCAGCTCTTTGCTTCCCTTACAGCTTATTTAATTCAATTGCCTTTAAAGTAGCTGTTCTTTAAAAATAGTTTGACTGTTTTTAACTACTTAACTAATGCTCTTATCTTTAATGTAGCTCATTTTGAAGTATTTTTTTGTATTTCATTCATTACTTATCTAGTATAATGGCACTTAGTGTGCCTCACCTTAAAATAGGGGCTTTTGCAGCAGCTTTAAGCTTACGGCCATACCACCCTGTTCACGCCTGATCTCGTCTGATCTCAGAAGCTAAGCAGAGTTGGGCCTAGTTAGTACTTGGATGGGAGACTGCCTAGGAATACCAGGTGCTGTAAGTTTTTTGAGTTTTTCACTACTTATCTAATACACTGGCCCTTAGTGTGGCCAAAGTTTGACCAGCTCTTTGCTTTCCCTTACTGCTTATTTAATTCAATTGCCTTTAAAGTAGCTGTTCTTTAAACAGAGTTTGACTGTTTTTAACTACTTAACTAATGCTCTTATCTTTAATGTAGCTCATTTTGAAGTATTTTTTGTATTTCATTCATTACTTATCTAGTATAATGGCACTTAGTGTGCCTCACATTAAAATAGGGGGCTTTTTGCAGCTTTAGCGTTTACGGCCATACCACCCTGTTCACGCCTGATCTCGTCTGATCTCAGAAGCTAAGCAGAGTTGGGCCTAGTTAGTACTTGGATGGGAGACTGCCTAGGAATACCAGGTGCTGTAAGTTTTTGAGTTTTTTCACTACTTATCTAATACACTGGCCCTTAGTGTGGCCAAAGTTTGACCAGCTCTTTGCTTTCCCTTACTGCTTATTTAATTCAATTGCCTTTAAAGTAGCTGTTCTTTAAACAGAGTTTGACTGTTTTTAACTACTTAACTAATGCTCTTATCTTTAATGTAGCTCATTTTGAAGTATTTTTTTTGTATTTCATTCATTACTTATCTAGTATAATGGCACTTAGTGTGCCTCACATTAAAATAGGGGGCTTTTTGCAGCAGCTTTTGCTTACGGACATACCACCCTGTTCACGCCTGATCTCGTCTGATCTCAGAAGCTAAGCAGAGTTGGGCCTAGTTAGTACTTGGATGGGAGACTGCCTAGGAATACCAGGTGCTGTAAGTTTTTTTGAGTTTTTCACTACTTATCTAATACACAGGCCCTTAGTGTGGCCAAAGTTTGACCAGCTCTTTGCTTTCCCTTACTGCTTATTTAATTCAATTGCCTTTAAAGTAGCTGTTCTTTAAACAGAGTTTGACTGTTTTTAACTACTTAACTAATGCTCTTATCTTTAATGTAGCTCATTTTGAAGTATTTTTTTGTATTTCATTCATTACTTATCTAGTATAATGGCACTTAGTGTGCCTCACCTTAAAATAGGGGCTTTTTGCAGCAGCTTTAGCTTCTGGCCATCCCACCCTGTTCACGCCTGATCTTGTCTGATCTCAGAAGCAAAGCAGAGTTGGGCCTAGTTAGTACTTGGATAGGAGACTGCCTAGGAATACCAGGTGCTGTAAGTTTTTGAGTTTTTCACTACTTATCTAATACACTGGCCCTTAGTGTGGCCAAAGTTTGACCAGCTCTTTGCTTTCCCTTACTGCTTATTTAATTCAATTGCCTTTAAAGTAGCTGTTCTTTAAACAGAGTTTGACTGTTTTTAACTACTTAACTAATGCTCTTATCTTTAATGTAGCTCATTTTGAAGTATTTTTTTGTATTTCATTCATTACTTATCTAGTATAATGGCACTTAGTGTGCCTCACCTTAAAATAGGGCTTTTGCAGCAGCTTTAGCTTACGGACATACCACCCTGTTGGCGCTAGAGAGCACACAGGAAGTTGTTGGCTGCAGTAGGAGAGGAAGGAAGGCTCTCCTCCATTTTGTGTTAATTTTTGTCTTTGTATTTTGCTTTTTCTTTAGTTAAAGTTAGTTTTTTGTTTGTTTTTTCAGTTATAAAACCACCCAACAGCAGCATTTTTGCTTGCTGGAGGGTGGTTACACATGCTTTATTTTCTCTTTTCTCCTTTTTTTCAATGGGCGGATTAACGGCAAAGCGACACTGGACTGGCACGAGGAACAAGCATGGCAAGCGACTCTGGACTGGCACGAGGAAGAAGCATGGGAAAGCGATATTGGACTGGCACGAGGAACAAGCATGGCAAGCGACACTGGACTGTACGAGGAAGAGGCCACGGCAAGCGACACTGGACTGGATGGCGAGACCACGTATGACAAAGCGACACTGGTCTGGATTACCGACAACGAGAAGAACATGGAAAAACCTAGACACAAGAGACAAGTTTGGCAGAAGAAGATATTTAAAGGGGCGACTGTGATTGTGAATGTGGAGAATGTAAGTGAGGTGAGAGCTGTGGATATTATAAAAGCGGTGACGGATAAATGTGGAAATGGGAATATTTTGGCGTTAAGACCAAGGCAAGAAAAGAATATGAACTTACAATGGAAAAGGAAGAAGCATGTGAGGAATTGACTGATGGACTTTTAATAAAAGGGTGAACTGCGAGATAAAAAAAATTGCAAAATAGAGATTACGTTGTTTCCTTCATGCACCTGCCCGTCTATCTTGATGATAATAAAATTTTAGGAAATTGGAAGGATGGGAGTTAATCCCATGTCAAATGTTAAAAGAAGATGCTACCCGGGCACTGACATTGAGGACGGAACAAGGTTCCTAAAAGTTAGATTCCCCAAAGAAGTGACATCGTTGCCATATAGCACAAAGTTGGAAACAGCCGAGGCCGCAGTATTTTAGGGTGATGCACAGCCATCAGGTGAAGACCTGTAGGCTGTGCATGAGCCTGAGACACCTGCTTAAAGAATGCCCAGATTTTAAGTGCTATAAGTGCGAGGAGAGGGGATTTTGCAAGAGATTGCAATGCTGTCAGATGCCGGAGTGTCATGGAGTTTTAAATAAATGTGAATGTTGGATGGAGGGAGGAAGGAGGTAGGGAAGATCGGATGGGCGGACAGGTGCATGAGGAAACAACGAGGAGGAAAGACAAATTGATGAAGAACAAGAGGAAGAAGGACTACAACAAAAGAAACAGAAGAGGAATCAGACAACATAGAGGAACGTGAAGGAGAAAAAGAGAATGACAAAGACAAGGAACAGACAACAGAACAGGACACTCAGTGGACGGAAATGGAAATAGCGGACAGTTTTAAAACTTTTCTAGATGATGTGGAGAGAGATGGACAAGGAATAGAAGTTCAAAGCAAAGAAATGGACAGTGAAGAAGAAACAAGGACAAACAGTATGGGAAAAGACAGAGGGGAGAGGACAAATAAGAAGGAGAACAATAAAGGTAAAACCAAACGTGGAAAATGCAAGGAAAAAAAATAATGACAAGTGCAAACAGGTATGAAGCGTTAAGAGGGCTGGAGGAGAAGATGGAGAATAATGGTTTTAAGTATTTATTTTCTTTTTTTAATGGTTTTTAGTTGTGTTACTTTTAATGCAAGGGGGACTGATGGACATGAGAAAGTTTGAAAGAGTGAAAGAAAAATGTAAAGGAGAAGATGTTATCGTTTTGCAAGAAACAAATTGGAAAGAGAGTGTGATGGTGGACTATAAAAGAAATGGGATGGAGATATTTTGTATAACAATGGAGATGGAAGGCTTGGAAGAGGAGTGGCTTTTTAATGAGAAAAAATGTTTTTAATTCAAGCAATGTAGTGTATAAAGATAAGATGAGGGGAAATGTATGGTGGTTGAAGTAAATTGTGAAGGGCGTGAACTGATTTTTAGCCAATGTACACGCACCAACAGAGAGAAAGAAAAGAAAGAGTTTTTAATGTTTTAAGAAATATTGTAAAGAAGTATAAAGAAATAATAATGATGGGGATTTTAATACTGTTTTTAGCAAGCAGGATATGGCGGAGGGAATGGTTTTAAATCAGACACAGGAGAAATGAATTAAAGGAACTGATGAGAGAAAATAACTTAATAGATGTGTGGAGAAATGAATGGAGGAAAAAAGGAGTTTTCAAGAAGGCAAATAGTAGGGAACTTTATTTGTAAAACAAGAATTGATTATGTGTTATGTACAAGAAATGTAAGGAATTTTATTGAAAAAATCAGATATGAAGAAACCAGTTTTAGTGATCATAAGT
This sequence comes from Puntigrus tetrazona, assembly GCF_018831695.1. NCBI lineage: Eukaryota > Metazoa > Chordata > Actinopteri > Cypriniformes > Cyprinidae > Puntigrus > Puntigrus tetrazona. The sequence continues at coordinate 49,123 of NW_025048598.1, forward strand.
TTTACGTTTTAAAATAGATTGGAGCAACATGCAAAGGGGTCGGGAGTATGGATTTTAAATACAGAGATTTTAAAGAATGAAGACTATGTTTTGAAGGTTAAAGAGGTCATTGAAAAGGAAAAGAGAAAATGAAATGTATACAGAGGATAAGAGAATCTGGTGGGAGAATGTCAAATTTTTAATCAAAAAATTTTCAATCAAATATTGTAGTACTTTGAGGAAATGCAAAGGTTCAAAGAAAGAGAAATAAAGAAGAGTTTGGAAATTGAATTGAATAAAGAAAATAAAGACATACTAAAGATAAAGGAAATGGAGGAAGACTGAAAAGAAATAGAAGAAAAAGAATATGAGAGGCGAGGTTAAGAAGCAAAGCTAAATATCTTGTGGAGGGTGAAAAATGCACAAAATTCTTTTTGATTTGGAAAAAAAGAAAGGAAAGCTGATATTATAAAGGAAATACGAGGGAAAAATGGAGAAATTGTAGAAGGTAATGAAAATATTTTAAAAGAAATAAAGGATTTTTATGAGGATCTGTTTAGTGCAAGGCGTGGAAGAGAAGGAAAAAAGAAACTGCTGAATCAGATAAAAGCAAAAGTAAGTGAGGAAGATAAAAAGATTGTGACCAAGTAATCAGAGAAGAAGAGATCGAAAGAGCAATAAATGAACTGAATAAAAAAAGAGTCCGGGAATAGACGGTTTGGGAACTGAATTTTATGTATGTTTTAAAGGGGTTTTAACAAAGATTTTAAATGAGGTTTTTAAAGAAATTTTTGAAAAGAAAGAAATTAATGAAAAGAACGAGGATGGGGTTAATGAAGCTGGTATATAAAAGGAAGGGTGAAAAATAGATTTAAAACTATAGAGCCAATTACAATGTTGAACACGGATCTTAAAATTTTAGCCAAAGGTTTTAGCAAACAGATTAAAGGAAGTTATGCAAGCATAATTGAAACAAACCAAGCATACAGGTGAAAGGAAGGGATATAGATGACATAAAAATGAGTATAAGAGATACAATATGGTACATGAAGGATAAAGGTGAAGATGGATATATAATTAGTTTGGACTTTGAAAAAGCTTTTGATAGGGTGGAACACAGGTATTTATTTGAGGTTTTAAGGAGTTTTTTGGTTTGGAAATTTTATCAAATGGATAGAGATTTTATACAAGGGTGCTTTAACAAGGATAAAATGTAATGGGTTTTTAACAGACTGTTTAAAATCACAAGATCAATTAGGCAGGGTTGTCCGCTTTCAGCTTTACTTTATTCACTTGTATCAGAACCATTGGGACTGGCTATAAAACAAAAAGAAGAATAATGAGGTATAGAAATTGGCGAAAACAATGAAAGGAAGGTTTATCAATATGCTGATGACACAACGATAATTGTAAAGGAAAGGATAGTGTCAAAGAAGTTATGAATGTTGTAAAAGATTTTTTTAAAGGATCTGGGAGTAAAATAAATGAGGAGAAAACAGTATATATCAGATTTGGAAAGCTATGATTTTAACGGATTGTTTAACTCAAGGAAGTGGAACAAATTAAGATTTTAGGAATTTTAATGGGGAAAAATGAGAGAAAAGTAAGAGATGAAAAATGTGGGAGGAACTAGTAACAGAAATAGAGAAGGTTAAACTTTTGGAAACTGAGAACACTAAACTTAAAAGGGAAGGTTTTAATATTGAATGTTTTAATGGTTTTCTAAGCTGTGGTATGTTTTAAATGTATCTGAGATGCCTTTGTGGACAGAAAGAGAGGTTGAAGAAATGTTTTCTTGACTTTTATGGGAGGGAAAACCAGCAAGAATAGCATATAATACGATTTTAGGGGCAGGTGGAAAAGGGGGAATAGGTTTAATGGATGTAGAACAGAGAAAAAATGCTTTGAGAGTTAAAATAGTAAAGAAATACCTACAGAAAGAGAGCAAATTTGAGTGGAAAAAAACAATGAAATACTTTTAAACAAATGTGGGAATTTTAACATGGGGATGGTATTTTATGGATGAAAACAAAAATTTGGATGACAGAAGGATTACCTGAGTTTTACAGAGAAATGTTTAGTGCCTGGGAAAAATTTTTAAAGTAAAATTGTATACAACCCTCAAAGAGAGAAAACATTTTAAATCAACCCCTGTTCTTAAATAACAACATTTTAAAACAAGACAAAGAACTATTTTTAAGAAATGGATGGAAGTGGGGATAACAAAGAGTGAGAGATGTCTTGTATGAATTTAAAGAGGTTTTTACCAATACAATATATTGTGGATGCAATGGATGAAGCAAAAGAAGAATATAGCAAACAAAAAATAACAAACAAATATGAAATCCTTAAAAAGCAATACCTAAAGAGTGGATTAAAAGAATAGAGAATACGGAAGAAGAGCAAACAGAGGAACATTTTAATGTGAAACTGGGGAAAAATTTTATGATTTTAAGGGATGTACTGTAAAAATGTTTTATTGTGTTTTTAGAGATGGTGTTTTTAAAGAGAACTGTAAATAAGTACTGGGTGGAAAAATTCAACAATCTAAAGAAAGAATGTATATGGAGAAACATGAGGGGAAGTGTGTCGAAACAAAGTTGGAATGTTTGGAGTATTTTATAAGACACAAAGTTGTTTTTACTGAAGTTATTTTACAAAAAATAGGGATGGAACAACATGCAATGTGCAAAGTGTGCAAAAAGAAAAAGAAGAGGGGATTTACATCTGTTTTTATATTATGTAAGGAACTGGAGGCATTTTTAAGGAAATGTAAATGTTTAATCAAAGACTTGACTGAAGAATGGGATGAAAATGGAATGGAATGGAACAGAGTGTTGATGTTTGGATGGGAAGAAGTGTAAAAACAAAGCCTTTATTAATCTGTTTTGTGATGTTAATGAAAAAGTGCAATATGGGAGAGGAGAATTGTGGCCAAAAGGAACAAATTGTTTTGGATGTTTGGACTGTCTTTAAAGGAAAACTGAAATATATATGGACAAATTGTATGTGTATTTTAAAAAGTACAGAAAAATCCTAGATACATTTTATATTTGTTTTACACAGAAATG
>NW_025048599.1:0-43099 GCF_018831695.1 Puntigrus tetrazona
CCTTAGTGTGGCTAAAGTTTGACCAGCTTCTTTGCTTTCTCCCTACCAAAGCTTATTTTAATTCAATTGGCCTTTTAAAGTAGGCTGTTCTTGAAACAGAGTTTGACTGTTTTTAACTACTTAACTAATGCTCTTATCTTTAATGTAGTTTATTTTAAAGTATTTTTTTGTATTTCATTCATTACTTATGTAGTATAATGGCACTTCTAGTGTGCTCTCACCTAAAATAGGGGCTTTTTGCAGCAAAGCCGCTATGGCCATACTCACCTAAGTTCACGCCTGATCTTGTCTGATCTCAGAAGCTAAGCAGAGTTGGGCCTAGTTAGTACTTGGATGGGAGACTGCCTAGGAATACCAGGTGCTGTAAGTTTTTGAGTTTTTTCACTACTTATCTAATACACTGGTCTCTTAGTGTGGCCAAAGTTTGACCAGCTCTTTGCTTTTCCCTTACTGCTTATTTAATTCAATTGCCTTTAAAGTAGCTGTTCTTTAAACAGAGTTTGACTGTTTTGAACTACTTAACTAATGCTCTTATCTTTAATGTAGCTCATTTTGAAGTATTTTTTTTGTTTGCAGCAGCTTCGCACATGCACATAATACCCTGTCTCACGCCTGATCACGCCTGATCTCAGAAGCAAGCAGAGTTGGGCCTCAGTTAGTACTTGGATGGGAGACTGTTTAGGAATACCAGGTGCTGTAAGTTTTTGAGTTTTTTCACTACTTATCTAATACACTGGCCCTTAGTGTGGCCAAAGTTTGACCAGCTCTTTGCTTTCCCTTACTGCTTATTTAATTCAATTGCCTTTAAAGTAGCTGTTCTTTAAACAGAGTTTGACTGTTTTTAACTACTTAACTAATGCTCTTATCTTTAATGTAGCTCATTTTGAAAAAATTTTTTGCATTTCATTCATTACTTATTTAGTGTGCCTCACCTTAAAATAGGGGGCTTTTTGCAGCAGCTTTTGCTTACGGCCATACCACCCTGTTGGCGCTAGAGAGCACACAGGAAGTTGTTGGCTGCAGTAGGGAGAGGAAGGCTCTCCTCCATTTTGTGTTAATTTTTGTCTTTGTATTTTGCTTTTTTCTTTAGTTTAAGTTAGTTTTTTGTTTGTTTTTTTCAGTTATAAAACCACCCAACAGCAGCATTTTTGCTTGCTGGAGGGTGGTTACGCCTTTTTATTTTTCTCTTTTTATTTTTCTCTTCCTCTTTTTTCTTATTTTTTCAATGGACGGATTAACGGCAAACGACACTGGACTGGCACGAGGAACAAGCATGGCAAACGACTCTGGACTGGCACGAGGAAGAAGCATGGGAAACGATATTGGACTGGCACGAGGAACAAGCATGGCAAACGACACTGGACTGGCACGAGGAAGAGGCACGGCAAACGACACTGGACTGGATGGCGAGACACGTATGACAAACGACACTGGTCTGGATTACCGACAACGAGAAGAACATGGAAAAAACCTAGACACAAGAGACAAGTTTGGCAGAAGAAGATATTTAAAGGAGGCGACTGTGATTGTGAATGTGGAGAATGTAAGTGAGGTGAGAGCTGTGGATATTATAAAAGCGGTGACGGATAAATGTGGAAATGGGAAGATTTTGGCGTTAAGACCAAGGCAAGGAAAAGAATATGAACTTACAATGGAAAAGGAAGAAGCATGTGAGGAATTGACTGATGGACTTTTTAATAAAAGGGGTGAACTGCTAGATAAAAAAATTGCAAAATAGAGATTACGTTGTTTCCTTCATGCACCATGCCCGTCTATCTTGATGATAATAAAATTTAGGGAAATTGGAAGGATGGGGAGTTAATCCCATGTCAAATGTTAAAAGAAGATGCTACCCGGCACTGACATTGAGGACGGAACAAGGTTCCTAAAAGTTAGATTCCCAAAGAAGTGACATCGCTACATATAGCACAAAGTTGGAAACAGCCGAGGGGCCGCAGTATTTAGGTGATGCACAGCCATCAGGTGAAGACCTGTAGGCTGTGCATGAGCCCAGGACACCTGCTTAAAGAATGCCCAGATTTTAAGTGCTATAAGTGCGAGGAGAGGGGACATTTTGCAAGAGATTGCAATGCTGTCAGATGCCCGGAGTGTCATGGAGTTTTAAATAAATGTGAATGTTGGATGGAGGGAGAGGAAGGAGGTAGGGAAGATCGGATGGGCGGACAGGTGCATGAAGGAAACAACGAGGAGGAAAGACAAATTGATGAAGAACAAGAGGAAGAAGGACTACAACAAAAAGAAACAGAAGAGGAATCAGACAACATAGAGGAACGTGAAGGAGAAAAAGAGAATGACAAAGACAAGGAACAGACAACAGAACAGGACACTCAGTGGACGGAAATGGAAATAGCGGACAGTTTTAAAACTTTTCTAGATGATGTGGAGAGAGATGGACAAGGAATAGAAGTTCAAAGCAAAGAAATGGACAGTGAAGAAGAAACAAGGACAAACAGTATGGGAAAAGACAGAGGGGAGAGAGGACAAATAAGAAGGAGAACAATAAAGGTAAAACCAAACGTGGAAAATGCAAGGAAAAAATAATGACAAGTGCAAACAGGTATGAAGCGTTAAGAGGGCTGGAGGAGAAGATGGAGAATAATGGTTTTAAGTATTTATTTTTCTTTTTTAATGGTTTTTAGTTGTGTTACTTTTTAATGCAAGGGGACTGATGGACATGAGAAAGTTTGAAAGAGTGAAAGAAAATGTAAAGGAGAAGATGTTATCGCTTTGCAAGAAACAAATTGGAAAGAGAGTGTGATGGTGGACTATAAAAAGAAATGGGATGGAGATATTTTGTATAACAATGGAGATGGAAGGCTTGGAAGAGGAGTGGCTTTTTAATGAGAAAAAATGTTTTAATTCAAGCAATGTAGTGTATAAAGATAAGATGGGGAAATGTATGGTGGTTGAAGTAAATTGTGAAGGACGTGAACTGATTTTAGCCAATGTACACGCACCAACAGAAGAGAAAGAAAAGAAAGAGTTTTTAATGTTTTAAGAAATATTGTAAAGAAGTATAAAGAAATAATAATGATGGGGATTTTAATACTGTTTTTTAGTAAGCAGGATATGGCGGAGGGAATGGTTTTTAAATCAGACACAGGAGAAATGAATTAAAGGAACTGATGAGAGAAAATAACTTAATAGATGTGTGGAGGGAAATGAATGGAGGAAAAAGGAGTTTTCAAGAAGGCAAATAGTAGGGAACTTTATTTGTAAAACAAGAATTGATTATGTGTTATGTACAAGAAATGTAGGGAATTTTATTGAAAAATCAGATATGAAGAAACCAGTTTTAGTGATCATAAGTTTTTACGTTTTAAAATAGATTGGAGCAACATGCAAAGGGGTCCGGGAGTATGGATTTTAAATACAGAGATTTTAAAGAATGAAGACTATGTTTTGAAGGTTAAAGAGGTCATTGAAAAGGAAAAGGAAAATGAAATGTATACAGAGGATAAGAGAATCTGGTGGGAGAATGTCAAATTTTTAATCAAAAAATTTTCAATCAAATATTGTAGTACTTTGAGGAAATGCAAAAGGTTCAAAGAAAGAGAAATAAAGAAGAGTTTGGAAATTGAATTGAATAAAGAAAATAAAGACATACTAAAGATAAAGGAAATGGAGGGAAGACTGAAAGAAATAGAAGAAAAGAATATGAGGGGCGAGGTTAAGAAGCAAAGCTAAATATCTTGTGGAGGGTGAAAATGCACAAAATTCTTTTTTGATTTGGAAAAAAAGAAAGGGAAAGCTGATATTATAAAGGAAATACGAGGGAAAAATGGAGAAATTGTAGAAGGTAATGAAAATATTTTAAAAGAAATAAAGGATTTTTATGAGGATCTGTTTAGTGCAAGGGGCGTGGAAGAGAAGGAAAAAGAAACTGCTGAATCAGATAAAAGCAAAAGTAAGTGAGGAAGATAAAAAGATTGTGACCAAGTAATCAGAGAAGAAGAGATCGAAAGAGCAATAAATGAACTGAATAAAAAAAGAGTCCGGGAATAGACGGTTTGGGAACTGAATTTTATGTATGTTTTAAAGGGGTTTTAACAAAGATTTTAAATGAGGTTTTTAAAGAAATTTTTGAAAAAGAAGAAATTAATGAAAGAACGAGGATGGGGTTAATGAAGCTGGTATATAAAAGGAAGGTGAAAAATAGATTTAAAAAAACTATAGGCCAATTACAATGTTGAACACGGATCTTAAAATTTTAGCCAAGGTTTTAGCAAACAGATTAAAGGAAGTTATGCCAAGCATAATTGAAACAAACCAAGCATACGGAGTGAAAGGAAGGGATATAGATGACATAAAAATGAGTATAAGAGATACAATATGGTACATGAAGGATAAAGGTGAAGATGGATATATAATTAGTTTGGACTTTGAAAAAGCTTTTTGATAGGTGGAACACAGGTATTTATTTGAGGTTTTAAGGAGTTTTGGTTTTGGGGGAATTTTATCAAATGGATAGAGATTTTATACAAGGGTGCTTTAACAAGGATAAAATGTAATGGGTTTTTAACAGACTGTTTTAAAATCACAAGATCAATTAGGTAGGGTTGTCCGCTTTCAGCTTTACTTTATTCACTTGTATCAGAACCATTGGGACTGGCTATAAACAAAAAGAAGGAATAATAGGTATAGAAATTGACGAAAAACAATGAAGGGAAGGTTTATCAATATGCTGATGACACAACAATAATTGTAAAAGGAAAGGATAGTGTCAAAGAAGTTATGAATGTTGTAAAAGAATTTTGTAAAGGATCTGGGAGTAAAATAAATGAGGAGAAAACAGTATATATCAGATTTGGGAAAGCTATGATTTTAACGGATTGTTTTAACTTCAAGGAAGTGGAACAAATTAAGATTTTAGGAATTTTAATGGGGAAAATGAGAGAAAAGTAAGAGATGAAATGTGGGAGGAACTAGTAACAGAAATAGAGAGAAGGTTAAACTTTTGGAAACTGAGAACACTAAACTTAAAAGGGAAGGTTTTAATATTGAATGTTTTAATGGTTTCTAAGCTGTGGTATGTTTTAAATGTATCTGAGATGCCTTTGTGGACAGAAAAGAGGTTGAAGAAATGTTTTCTTGACTTTTTATGGGAGGGAAAACCAGCAAGAATAGTATATAATACGATTTTAGGGCGGTGGAAAAGGGGGATTAGGTTTAATGGATGTAGAACAGAGAAAAAATGCTTTGAGAGTTAAAATAGTAAAGAAATACCTACAAGAAGAGAGCAAATTTGAGTGGAAAAAACAATGAAATACTTTTAAACAAATGTGGAATTTTAACATGGGGATGGTATTTTATGGATGAAAACAAAAATTTGGATGACAGAAGGATTACCTGAGTTTTACAGAGAAATGTTTAGTGCCTGGGGAAATTTTTTAGTAAAATTGTATACAACCCTCAAAGAAGAGAAAACATTTTAAATCAACCCCTGTTCTTAAATAACAACATTTTAAAACAAGACAAAGAACTATTTTTTAAGAAATGGATGGAAGTGGGGATAACAAGAGTGAGAGATGTCTTGTATGAATTTAAAGAGGGTTTTTTACCAATACAATATATTGTGGATGCAATGGATGAAGCAAAAGAAGAATATAGCAAACAAGAAATAACAAACAAATATGAAATCCTTAAAAAGCAATACCTAAAGAGTGGATTAAAAGAATAGAGAGTACGGAAGAAGAGCAAACAGAGGAACATTTTAATGTGAAACTGGGGGAAAATTTTATGATTTTAAGGGATGTACTGTAAAAATGTTTTATTGTGTTTTTAGAGATGGTGTTTTTTAAAGAGCCAACTGTAAATAAGTACTGGGTGGAAAAATTCAACAATCTAAAAGAAGAATGTATATGGAGAAACATGAGGGGGAAGTGTGTCAAACAAAGTTGGAATGTTTGGAGTATTTTATAAGACACAAAGTTGTTTTTACTGAAGTTATTTTACAAAAAATAGGATGGAACAACATGCAATGTGCAAAGTGTGCAAAGAAAAGAAGAGGGGATTTTGGCATCTGTTTTTATATTGTAAGGAACTGGAGGCATTTTTAAGGAAATGTAAATGTTTAATCAAAGACTTGACTGAAGAATGGGATGAAAATGGAATGGAATGGAACAGAGTGTTGATGTTTGGATGGGAAAAGAAGTGTAAAACAAAGCCTTTATTAATCTGTTTGTGATGTTAATGAAAAGTGCAATATGGGAGAGGAGAATTGTGGCCAAAAAGGAACAAATTGTTTTGGATGTTTGGACTGTCTTTAAAAGGAAAACTGAAATATATATGGACAAATTGTATGTGTATTTTAAAAGTGAAAAATCCTAGATGCATTTTATGTTGTTTTTACACCTAAATGTCTATCGTGTTTTAAAAGATTTTATGTGGAGCTACCGGAGAGCGAAGAATTTGTTTAAATAATGTATGAAATTATGAGATATGTGATGTGGATATTGTAAAGAGAAAGTATGTTTTTATTGTATTTGATTGATTGAAAATATTTTAATAAAAAAAAAAAAAAAAAAAAAAAACCTGATCTCGCCTGATCTCAGAAGCTAAGCAGAGTTGGGGCCTAGTTAGTACTTGGATGGGAGACTGCCTAGAATACCAGGTGCTGTAAGTTTTTGAGTTTTTCACTACTTATCTAATACACTGGCCCTTAGTGTGGCCAAAGTTTGACCAGCTCTTTGCTTTCCTTACTGCTTATTTAATTCAATTGCCTTTAAAGTAGCTGTTCTTTAAACAGAGTTTGACTGTTTTTAACTACTTAACTAATGCTCTTATCTTTAATGTAGCTCATTTTGAAGTATTTTTTTGTATTTCATTCATTACTTATCTAGTATAATGGCACTTAGTGTGCCTCACCTTAAAATAGGGGGCTTTTTGCAGCAGCTTTTGCTTACGGCCATACCACCCTGTTCACGCCTGATCTCGTCTGATCTCAGAAGCTATGCAGAGTTGGGCCTAGTTAGTACTTGGATGGGAGACTGCCTAGGAATACCAGGTGCTGTAAGTTTTTGAGTTTTTTCACTACTTATCTAATACACTGGCCCTTAGTGTGGCCAAAGTTTGACCAGCTCTTTGCTTTCCCTTACTGCTTATTTAATTCAATTGCCTTTAAAGTAGCTGTTCTTTAAACAGAGTTTGACTGTTTTTAACTACTTAACTAATGCTCTTATCTTTAATGTAGCTCATTTTGAAGTATTTTTTTGTATTTCATTCATTACTTATCTAGTATAATGGCACTTAGTGTGCCTCACCTTAAAATAGGGGCTTTTGCACCAGCTTTCGCTTACGCCATACCACCCTGTTCACGCCTGATCTCGTCTGATCTCAGAAGCTAAGCAGAGTTGGGCCTAGTTAGTACTTGGATGGGAGACTGCCTAGGAATACCAGGTGCTGGCAAGATTTTGAGTTTTTTCACTACTTATCTAATACACTGGCTCCTTAGTGTGGCCAAAGTTTGACCAGCTCTTTGCTTTCTCTTACTGCTTATTTAATTCAATTGCCTTTAAAGTAGCTGTTCTTTTAAACAGAGTTTGACTGTTTTTAACTACTTAACTAATGCTCTTATCTTTAATGTAGCTCATTTTGAAGTATTTTTGTATTTCATTCATTACTTATCTAGTATAATGGCACTTAGTGTGCCTCACCTTAAAATAGGGGCTTTTGCAGCAGCTTTCTTGCTTACGGCCATACCACACCCTGTTCACGCCTGATCTCTGTCTGATCTCAGAAGCTACAGAGTTGGGCCTAGTTAGTACTTGGATGGGAGACTGCCTAGGAATACCAGGTGCTGTAAGGTGCCATGTGTTTTTCACTACTTATCTAATACACTGGCCTTTAGTGTGGCCAAAGTTTGACCAGCTCTTTGCTTTCCCTTACTGCTTATTTAATTCAATTGCCTTTAAAGTAGCTGTTCTTTAAACAGAGTTTGACTGTTTTTAACTACTTAACTAATGCTCTTATCTTTAATGTAGCTCATTTTGAAGTATTTTTTTGTATTTCATTCATTACTTATCTAGTATAATGGTACCCTTAGTGTGCCTCACCTTAAAATAGGGGCTTTTTGCAGCAACTTTCACTTATGCTACATGCCACCCTGTTCACGCCTGATCTCATCAGATCTCAGAAGCTAAGCAGAGTTGGGCCTAGTTAGTACTTGGATGGGAGACTGCCTAGGAACACCAGGTGCTGTAAGTTTTTAAGTTTTTCACTACTTATCTAATACACTGGCCCTTAGTGTGGCCAAAGTTTGACCAGCTCTTTGCTTTCCCTTACTGCTTATTTAATTCAATTGCCTTTAAAGTAGCTGTTCTTTAAACAGAGTTTGACTGTTTTAACTACTTAACTAATGCTCTTATCTTTAATGTAGCTCATTTTGAAGTATTTTTTTGTATTTCATTCATTACTTATCTAGTATAATGGCACTTAGTGTGCCTCACCTTAAAATAGGGGCTTTGCAGCAGCTTTCTTACGGCCATACCACCCTGTTCACGCCTGATCTCGCCTGATCTCAGAAGCTAAGCAGAGCTGGGCCTAGTTAGTACTTGGATGGGGAGACTGCCTAGGAATACCAGGTGCTGTAAGTTTTTTGAGTTTTTCACTACTTATCTAATACACTGGTTCTTAGTGTGGCCAAAGTTTGACCAGCTCTTTGCTTTCCCTTACTGCTTATTTAATTCAATTGCCTTTAAAGTAGCTGTTCTTTAAACAGAGTTTGACTGTTTTTAACTACTTAACTAATGCTCTTATCTTTAATGTATCTCATTTTGAAGTATTTTTTGTATTTCATTCATTACTTATCTAGTATAATGGCACTTAGTGTGTAGCTCACCTTAAAATAGGGGCTTTTTGCAGCAGCTTTAGCTTACGGCCATACCACCCTGTTCACGCCTGATCTCGTCTGATCTCAGAAGCTAAGCAGAGTTGGGCCTAGTTAGTACTTGGATGGGAGACTGCCTAGGAATACCAGGTGCTGTAAGTTTTTGAGTTTTTTCACTACTTATCTAATACACTGGCCCTTAGTGTGGCCAAAGTTTGACCAGCTCTTTGCTTTCCTCATTGCTTATTTAATTCAATTGCCTTTAAAGTAGCTGTTCTTTTAAACAGAGTTTGACTGTTTTAACTACTTAACTAATGCTCTCATCTTTAATGTAGCTCATTTTTGAAGTATTTTTTGTATTTCATTCATTACTTATCTAGTATAATGGCACTTAGTGTGCCTCAATTTTTAAAATAGGGCTTTGCAGCAGCATTTGCTTACGGCCATACCACCCTGTTCACGCCTGATCTCGTCTGATCTCAGAAGCTAAGCAGAGCTGGGCCTAGTTAGTACTTCTGGATGAGAGACTGCCTAGGAAATACCAGGTGCTGTAGGTTTTTGAGTTTTTTCACTACTTATCTAATACACTGGCCCTTTAGTGTGGCCAAAGTTTGACCAGCTCTTTGCTTTCCCTTACTGCTTATTTAATTCAATTGCCTTTAAAGTAGCTGTTCTTTAAACAGAGTTTGACTGTTTTTAACTACTTAACTAATGCCTTATCTTTAATGTAGCTCATTTTGAAGTATTTTTTGTATTTCATTCATTACTTATCTAGTATAATGGCACTTAGTGTGCCTCACCTTAAAATAGGGGCTTTTGCTGCAGCTTTCGCTTATGGCCATACCACCCTGTTCACGCCTGATCTCGCCTGATCTCAGAAGCTAAGCAGAGTTGGGCCTAGTTAGTACTTTGGATGGGAGACTGCCTAGGAATACCAGGTGCTGTAAGTTTTGAGTTTTTTCACTACTTATCTAATACACTGCCCCTTAGTGTGGCTAAAGTTTGACCAGCTTCTTTGCTTTCCTTTACTGCTTATTTAATTCAATTGCCTTTAAAGTAGCTGTTCTTTAAACAGAGTTTGACTATTTTTAACTACTTAACTAATGCTCTTATCTTTAATGTATCTCATTTTGAAGTATTTTTTTGTATTTCATTCATTACTTATCTAGTATAATGGTACTTAGTGTGTGCCTCACCTTAAAAATAGGGGGCTTTTTGCAGCAGCTTTCGCACGGGCCATACCACCCTGTTCACGCCTGATCTCGCCTGATCTCAGAAGCTAAGCAGAGTTGGGCCTAGTTAGTACTTGGATGGTAGACTGCCTAGGAATACCAGGTGCCAGTAGTTTTGAGTTTTTCACTACTTATCTAATACACTGGCCCTTAGTGTGGCAAAGTTTGACCAGCTCTTTGCTTTCCTCATTGCTTATTTAATTCAATTGCCTTTAAAGTAGCTGTACTTTAAACAGAGTTTGACTGTTTTTAACTACTTAACTAATGCTCTTATCTTTAATGTAGCTCATTTTGAAGTATTTTTTTGTATTTCATTCATTACTTATCTAGTATAATGGCACTTAGTGGGCCTCACCTTAAAATAGGGGGCTTTTGCAGCAGCTTTGCTTACGGCCCTACCACCCTGTTCACGCCTGATCTCGTCTGATCTCAGAAGCTAAGCAGAGTTGGGCCTAGTTAGTACTTGGATGGGAGACTGCCTAGGAATACCAGGTGCTGTAAGTTTTGAGTTTTTTCACTACCTATCTAATACACTGGCCCTTAGTGTGGCCAAAGTTTGACCAGCTCTTTGCTTTCCCTTACTGCTTATTTAATCCAATTGCCTTTAAAGTAGCTGTACTTTAAACAGAGTTTGACTGTTTTAACTACTTAACTAATGCTCTTATCTTTAATGTAGCTCATTTTGAAGTATTTTTTTGTATTTCATTCATTACTTATCTAGTATAATGGCACTTAGTGTGCCTCACCTTAAAATAGGGCTTTTTGCAGCAGTTTTAGCTTACGGCCCTACCACCCTGTTCACGCCTGATCTCGTCTGATCTCAGAAGCAAGCAGAGTTGGGCCTAGTTAGTACTTGGATGGGAGACTGCCTAGGAATACCAGGTGCTGTAAGTTTTTTGAGTTTTTTCACTACTTATCTAATACACTGGCCCTTAGTGTGGCCAAAGTTTGACCAGCTCTTTGCTTTCCTTACTGTTTATTTAATTCAATTGCCTTTAAAGTAGCTGTACTTTAAAACAGAGTTTGACTGTTTTTAACTACTTAACTAATGCTCTTATCTTTAATGTAGCTCATTTTGAAGTATTTTTTTGTATTTCATTCATTACTTATCTAGTATAATGGCACTTAGTGTGCCTCACCTTAAAATAGGGGCTTTTGCAGCAGCTTTCGCTATGGCCATACCACCCTGTTCACGCCTGATCTCGCCTGATCTCAGAAGCTAAGCAGAGTTGGGCCTAGTTAGTACTTGGATGGGAGACTGCCTAGGAATACCAGGTGCTGTAAGTTTTGAGTTTTTTCACTACTTATCTAATACACTGGCCTCTTAGTGTGGCCAAAGTTTGACCAGCCTTTGCTTTTCCTTACTGCTTATTTAATTCAATTGCCTTTAAAGTAGCTGTTCTTTAAACAGAGTTTGACTGTTTTTAACTAATTAACTAATGCTCTTATCTTTAATGTAGCTCATTTTGAAGTATTTTTTTGTATTTCATTCATTACTTATCTAGTATAATGGCACTTAGTGTGCCTCACCTAAAAATAGGGGCTTTTTGCAGCAGCTTTCGCCACGGCCATACCACCCTGTTCACGCCTGATCTCGCCTGATCTCAGAAGCTAAGCAGAGTTGGGCCTAGTTAGTACTTGGATGGGAGACTGCCTATGAATACCAGGTGCTGTAAGTTTCCTTTTGAGTTTTTCACTACTTATCTAATACACTGGCCCTTAGTGTGGCCAAAGTTTGACCAGCTCTTTGCTTTCCCTTACTGCTTATTTAATTCAATTGCCTTTAAAGTAGCTGTTCTTTAAACAGAGTTTGACTGTTTTTAACTACTTAACTAATGCTCTTATCTTTAATGTAGCTCATTTTGAAGTATTTTTTGTATTTCATTCATTACTTATCTAGTATAATGGCACTTAGTGTGCCTCACCTTAAAATAGGGGGGCTTTTTGCAGCAGCTTTTGCTTACGGCCATACCACACCTGTTCACGCCTGATCTCGCCTGATCTCAGAAGCTAAGCAGAGTTGGGCCTAGCTTAGTACTTCTGGATGGGAGACTGCCTAGGAATACCAGGTGCTGTAAGTTTTGAGTTTTTTCACTACTTATCTAATACACTGGCCCTTAGTGTGGCCAAAGTTTGACCAGCTCTTTTGCTTTCCTTACTGCTTATTTAATTCAATTGCCTTTTAAAGTAGCTGTTCTTTAAACAGAGTTTGACTGTTTTTAACTACTTAACTAATGCTCTTATCTTTAATGTAGCTCATTTTGAAGTATTTTTTTGTATTTCATTCATTACTTATCTAGTATAATGGCACTTAGTGTGCCTCACCTTAAAATAGGGGCTTTTGCAGCAGCTTTCGCCACGGCCATACCACCCTGTTCACGCCTGATCTCGCCTGATCTCAGAAGCTAAGCAGAGTTGGGCCCTAGTTAGTACTTGGATGGAGACTGACTAGGAATACCAGGTGCTGTAAGTTTTGAGTTTTTCACTACTTATCTAATACACTGGCCCTTAGTGTGGCCAAAGTTTGACCAGCTCTTTTGCTTTCCTTACTGCTTATTTATTTCAGTTGCCTTTAAAGTAGCTGTTCTTTAAACAGAGTTTGACTGTTTTTAACTACTTAACTAATGCTCTTATCTTTAATGTAGCTCATTTTGAAAATTTTTTTGTATTTCATTCATTATCTAGTATAATGGCACTTAGTGTGCCTCACCTTAAAATAGGGGCTTTTTGCAGCAGCTTTACTTTCTGCACATACCACCCTGTTCACGCCTGATCTTGTCTGATCTCAGAAGCTAAGCAGAGTTGGGCCTAGTTAGTACTTGGATGGGAGACTGCCTAGAATACCAGGTGCTGTAAGTTTTTGAGTTTTTTCACTACTTATCTAATACACTGGCCTCTTAGTGTGGCCAAAGTTTGACCAGCTCTTTGCTTTCCTTACTGCTTATTTAATCCAATTGCCTTTAAAGTAGCTGTTCTTTAAACAGAGTTTGACTGTTTTTAACTACTTAACTAATGCTCTTATCTTTAATGTAGCTCATTTTGAAGTATTTTTTGTATTTCATTCATTACTTATCTAGTATAATGGCACTTAGTGTGCCTCACCTTAAAAATAGGGGGCTTTGCAGCAGCTTTGATTACGGCCATACCAATTCTGTTCACGCCTGATCTCGCTCTGATCTCAGAAGCTGAGCAGAGCTGGGCCTAGTTAGTACTTGGATGGGAGACTGCCTAGGAATACCAGGTGCTGTAAGTTTTAGAGTTTTTCACTACTTATCTAATACACTGGCCCTTAGTGTGGCCAAAGTTTGACCAGCTCTTTGCTTTCCTTTACTGCTTATTTAATTCAATTGCCTTTAAAGTAGCTGTTCTTTAAACATAGTTTGACTGTTTTTAACTACTTAACTAATGCTCTTATCTTTTAATGTAGCTCATTTTGAAGTATTTTTTGTATTTCATTCATTACTTATCTAGTATAATGGCACTTAGTGTGCCTCACCTTAAAATAGGGGCTTTGCAGCAGCATTTGCTTACGGCCATACCACTTCTGTTCACGCCTGATCTCGTCTGATCTCAGAAGCTACAGAGTTGGGCCTAGCTTAGTACTTGGATGGAGACTGCCTAGGAATACCAGGTGCTGTAGGTTTTGGAGTTTTTCACTACTTATCTAATACACTGGCCTCAGTGTGGCCAAAGTTTGACCAGCTCTTTGCTTTCCTTACTGCTTATTTAATTCAATTGCCTTTAAAGTAGTTGTTCTTTAAACAGAGTGTGACTGTTTTTAACTACTTAACTAATGCTCTTATCTTTTTAATGTATCCCATTTTAAAGCATTTTTTTGTATTTCATTCATTACTTATCTAGTATAATGGCAATTCTAGTGTGCCTCACCTTAAAATAGGGGCTTTTTGCAGCAGCTTTTCACTTACGGCCCTACCACCCTGTTCACGCCTGATCTCGCCTGATCTCAGAAGCTAAGCAGAGTTGGGCCTAGTTAGTACTTGGATGGAGACTGACTAGGAATACCAGGTGCTGTAATTTTTGAGTTTTTTCACTACTTATCTAATACACTGGCCCTTAGTGTGGCCAAAGTTTGACCAGCTCTTTGCTTTCCCCTTACTGCTTATTTATTTCAATTGCCTTTAAAGTAGCTGTTCTTTAAACAGAGTTTGACTGTTTTTAACTACTTAACTAATGCTCTTATCTTTAATGTAGCTCATTTTGAAGCATTTTTTGTATTTCATTTATTATCTAGTATTGGCAGTGTGTGCTCACCTTAAAATAGGGGGCTTTTGCAGCAGCTTTCGCTTTACGGCCATACCACCCTATGTTCACGCCCTGATCTCAGCCTGATCTCAGAAGCTACTGCAGAGTTAGGCCTAGTTAGTACTTTTGGATGGGAGACTGCCTAGAATACCAGGTGCTGTAAGTTTTTGAGTTTTTTCACTACTTATCTAATACACTGGCCTCCTTAGTGTGGCCAAAGTTTGACCAGCTCTTTGCTTTCCCTTACTGCTTATTTAATCCAATTGCCCTTTAAAGTAGCTGTACTTTAAACAGAGTTTGACTGTTTTTAACTACTTAACTAATGCTCTTATCTTTAATGTAGCTCATTTTGAAGTATTTTTTTGTATTTCATTCATTACTTATCTAGTATAATGGCACTTAGTGTGCCTCACCTTAAAATAGGGGGGGCTTTTTGCAGCAGCTTTTTGATTATGGCCATACTACCCTGTTCACGCCTGATCTTGCCTGATCTCTGTGGCTACAGAGTTGGGCCTAGTTATACTTCTGGATGGGAGACTGCCTAGGAATACCAGGTGCTGTAAGTTTTTGAGTTTTTTCACCATTTATCTAATACACTGGCTCTTAGTGTGGCCAAAGTTTGACTCAGCTTCTTTGCTTTCCTCACTGCTTATTTAATTCAATTGCTCTTTAAAGTAGCTGTTCTTTAAAACAGAGTTTGACTGGTTTTTAACTACTTAACTAATGCTCTTATCTTTAATGTAGCTCATTTTGAAGTATTTTTTTGTATTTCATTCATTACTTATCTAGTATAATGGCACTTTAGTGCGCCTCACCTTAAAATAGGGGCTTTTTGCAGCAGCTTTCACTTAGGGCCATACCAAGAGCTGTTCACGCCTGATCTTTGCTGATCTCAGTATGCTACAGAGTTAGGCTGTCGTTAGTACTTGGATGCTAAAGACTGCCTGTAGAATACCAGGTGCTGTAAGTTTTGAGTTTTTTCACTACTTATCTAATACACTGGCTTAGTAGTGTGGCCAAAGCTTTGACCAGCTCTTTGCTTTCCTCAGAACAAGCTTATTTAATTCAATTGTCTTTAAAGTAGCTGTTCTTTTAAACAGAGTTTGACTGTTTTTAACTACTTAACTAAAATGCTCTTATCTTTAATGTAGCTCATTTGAAGTATTTTTTGTATTTCATTCATTACTTTATCTAGTGATAATGAACTTCTTAACAAGTGTGCCTCACCTGTAAAATAGGGAGCTTTTTGCAGCAGCTTTAGCTTACGTCATAATGCACTCTGTTCACGCCTGATCTCTGCCTTGATCTCAGTCAAGCTACAGAGTTGGGCCCAGTTAGTACTTTGACTTTTATGGGAGACTGCTGTAGGAATACTGAGCAGGTGCTGTAAGTTTTCCTAGAGTTTTTTCACTACTTATCTAATACACTGTCCCTCAGTGTGGCCAAAGTTTGACCAGCTTCTTTGCTTTCCTAGTTTTGGACTGCTTATTTAATTCAATTGCTTTAAAGTAGCTGTTCTTTTAAACAGAGTTTGACTGTTTTTAACTACTTAACTAATGCTCTTATCTTTAATGTAGCTCATTTTGAAGTATTTTTTGTACTTCATTTCATTACTTATCTAGTATAATCATGCACTTAGTGTGCCTCACCTAAAATAGGGGCTTTTGCAGCAGCTTTCGCATTATGGGCCATCCCACCCTCTGTTCACGCCTGATCTCAGCTGATCTCAGAAGCTAAGCAGAGTTGGGCCTAGTTAGTACTTGGATGGGAGACTGCCTAGGAATACCAGGTGCTGTAAGTTTTGAGTTTTTCACTACTTATCTAATACACTGGCTCCTTAGTGTGGCCAAAGTTTGACCAGCTCTTTGCTTTCCTCTCTCACTGCTTATTTAATTCAATTGTCTTTAAAGTAGCTGTTCTTTAAACAGAGTTTGACTGTTTTTAACCACTTAACTAATGCTCTTATCTTTAATGTAGCTCATTTTGAAGTATTTTTTTGTATTTCATTCATTACTTATCTAGTATAATGGCAATTTAGTGTGCCTCACCTTAAAATAGGGGGCTTTTAGCAGCAGCTTTTTGCACTTACGCCATACCACCCTGTTCACGCCTGATCTCGGCCTGATCTCAGAAGTTAAGCAGAGTTGGGCCTAGTTAGTACTTCTGGATGGGAGACTGCCCAGGGAATACCAGGTGCTGTAAGTTTTGAGTTTTTTCACTACTTATCTAATACACTGGCCCTTAGTGTGGCCAAAGTTTGACCAGCTCTTTGCTTTCCCCTTACTAAGTTTATTTAATTCAATTGCTCTTAAAGTAGCTGTTCTTTAAACAGAGTTTGACTGTTTTTAACTACTTAACTAATGCTCTTATCTTAATAATGTAGCCTCATTTTGAAGTATTTTTTGTATTTGTATTCATTACTTATCTAGTATAATGGACACTTAGTGTGTGCTGTCACCTTAAAATAGGGGCTTTTTGCAGCAGCTTTTGCTTCCCTTACATGGCCATAGCTCACAAACCTGTTCACTTAACCTGCTCTTATCTCTATTTGCATCTGATCTCAGAAGCTACAGAGTTGCAGCAGGCCTAGTTAGTACTTGATGAGACTGCTCTAGGAATACCAGGTGCTGTATAGGTTTTTGAGTTTTTTCACTACTTATCTAATACACTTGGCCCTTAGTGTGGCCAAAGTTTGACCAGCTCTTTGATTTCCCTTACTGCTTATTTAATTCAATTGGGCCTTTAAAGTAGCTGTTCTTTAAACAGAGTTTGACTGTTTTAAACTACTTAACTAATGCTCTTATCTTTAATGTAGCTCATCTTAAAGTATTTTTTGTATTTCATTCATTACTTATCTAGTATAATGGCACTTAGTGTGCCTCACCTTAAAATAGGGGTTTTTGCAGCAGCTTTCACACGGCCATACCACTCTGTTCACGCCTGATCTCCTGCCTGATCTCAGAAGCTGGCAGAGTTGGGCCTAAGTTAGTACTTCTGGATGGGAGACCTGCCTAGGAATACTTGCAGGTGCTGTAAGTTTTTGAGTTTTTTCACTACTTATCTAATACACTGGCCCTTAGTGTGGCCAAAGTTTGACCAGCCTCTTTGCTTTCCCTTACTGCTTATTTAATTCAATTGCCTTTAAAGTAGCTGTTCTTTAAACAGAGTTTGACTGTTTTTAACTACTTAACTAATGCTCTTATCTTTAATGTAGCTCTTTTTTGAAGTATTTTTTTTTTTGTATTTCATTCATTACTTATCTAGTATAATGGCACTTAACTAGTGTGCCTCCACCTTAAAAATAGGGCTTTTTGCAGCAGCTTTAGCTTTCACGGCCATACCACACCTGTTCACGCTGATCTCGTCTGATCTCAGAAGCCAAGCAGAGTTGGGCCTAGTTAGTACTCTTGATGGGAGACTGCCTAGGAATACCAGGTGCTGTAAGTTTTTGAGTTTTTTCACTACTTTATCTAATACACTGGCTCCTTAGTGTGGCCAAAGTTTGACCAGCTCTTTGCTTTCCTTACTGCTTATTTAATTCAATTGCTCTTTAAAGTAGCTGTTCTTAAAACAGAGTTTGACTGTTTTTAATTCACTTTCTAACTAATGCTCTTATCTTTAATGTAGCTCATTTTGAAGTATTTTTTTGTATTTCATTCATTACTTATCTAGTATAATGGAACCTAGTGCGCTCACCTTAAAATAGGGGGCTTTTGCAGCAGCTTTCTGTTTACGCACATCCCACCTTCTGTTCACGCCGATCTCGCCTGATCTCTGTAGTTACAGAGATGTGGGCCTAGTTAGTACTTGGATGGGAGACCTGCCTAGGGAATACCAGGTGCTGTAAGTTTTGAGTTTTTCCACTACTTATCTAATACACTGGACCCTTAGTGTGGCCAAAGTTTGACCAGCTCTTTGCTTTCCTCCACTGCTTATTTAATCTAATTGTCTTTAAAGTAGCTGTTCTTAAACAGAGTTTGACTGTTTTAAACTACTTAACTAATGCTCTTATCTTTAATGTAGCTCATTTTGAAGTATTTTTTTGTATTTCATTCATTACTTATCTAGTAAGTAATGGCACTTTAGTGTGTCCCACCTTAAAATAGGGGCTTTGCAGCAGCTTACTTTTTAGGCCATACTTCACCCTGTTCACGCCTGATCTCATCTGATCTCAGAAGTTACTAAAGAGTTGGGCCTAGTTAGTACTCTGGATGGGAGACTGCCTAGGAATACCAGGGTGCTGTGGGCAGTTTTTGAGTTTTTTCACTACTTCTATCTAATACACTTACTCCTTAGTGTGTGCCAAAGTTTGGACCTAGCTCTTTGCTTTCCTCATTCAGCTTATTTAATCTAACCTGCTTTTAAAGTAGCTGTTCTTTAAACAGAGTTTGAATTGTTTTTAACTACTTTAACTAATGCTCTTATCTTTAATGTAGCTCATTTTGAAAAAAGTATTGTATTTCATTCATTACTTATCTAGTATACTGGTAATTAGTGTGCCCCACCTAAAAAATAGGGGCTTTTGCAGCAGCTTACATTTACGGTACATACACACCCTGTTCACGCCTGATCTCTGGGCCTGATCTCAGAAGCTAAGCAGAGTTGGGCCTTAGTTAGTACTTGGATGGGAGACTGCCCAGGAATACCAGGTGCTGTAAGTTTTTGAGTTTTTCACTACTTATCTAATACACTGGCTCCTGCAGTGTACCAAAGTTTGACCAGCTCTTGCTTTCCCTCACTGCTTATTTAATTCAATTGCCTTTTAAAGTAGCTGTTCTTTTAAAACAGAGTTTGACTGTTTTTAACTACTTAACTAATGCTCTTTATCTTTAATGTAGCTCATTTTAAAGTGCATTTTTTGTATTTCATTCATTACTTATCTAGTATAATGGCAATTCTAGTGTGCCTCACCTTAAAATAGGGGTTTTTGCAGCAGCCACATTACATTATCCCACCCTGTTCACGCCTGATCTCGCCTTGATCTCAGTGAAGCTGCCAGCAGAGTTACCTAGTTAGTACTTGGATGGAGACTGCCTAGGGGAATACCAGGTGCTGTAAGTTTTTGAGTTTTTCACTACTTATCTAATACACTGGCCCTTAGTGTGGCCAAAGTTTGACCAGCTCTTTTGCTTCCCTTACTGCTTATTTAATTCAATTGCCTTTTGAAGTAGCTGTTCTTTAAACAGAGTTTGACTGTTTTAACTACTTAACTAATGCTTCTTATCTTTAATGTGTAGCTTCATTTTAAGTATTTTTTGTATTTCATTCATTACTTATCTAGTATAATGGCAATTAGTGTGCCTCACCTTAAAATAGGGGCTTTTGCAGCAGCGCTTCGCCATGGCCATACTCACTTCTGTTCACGCCTGATCTCTGCCTGATCTCAGAAGCTATGCAGAGTTGGGCCTAGTTAGTACTTGGATGGGAGACTGCCTAGGAATACCAGGTGCTGTAAGTTTTTGAGTTTTTTCACTACTTATCTAATACACTGGTCTCTTAGTGTGGCCAAAGTTTGACCAGCCTCTTTGCTTTCCTTTACTGCTTATTTAATTCAATTGCCTTTAAAGTAGCTGTTCTTTTAAACAGAGTTTGACTGTTTTAACTACTTAACTCAATGCTCTTATCTTTAATGTAGCTCATTTTGAAGTATTTTTTGTATTTCATTCATTACTTATCTAGTATAATGGCACTTAGTGTGCCTCTCACCAAAATAGGGGCTTTTGCAGCAGCTTTTCTGCTTACGGCCATACCACTCTGTTCACGCCTGATCTCGCCTGATCCTGAAGCTACAGAGTTGGGCCCAGTTAGTACTTGGATGGTAGACTGCCTAGGAATACCATGGTGCTGTGTAAGTTCTTGAGTTTTTTCACTACTTATCTAATACACTGGTCCTTAGTGTGGCCAAAGTTTGACCAGCTTCTTTGCTTTCCTCCTTACTGCTTATTTAATTCAATTGCCTTTAAAGTAGCTGTTCTTAAACAGAGTTTGACTGTTTTAACTACTTAACTAATGCTCTTATCTTTAATGTAGTCTCATTTTGAAAGTATTTTTTTGTATTTCATTCATTACTTATCTAGTATAATGGCACTTAGTGTGCCTCTACCTTAAAATATGGGGCTTTTTGCAACAGCTTTCGCCACAGACATACTACATTCTGTTCACGCCTGATCTCGCCTGATCTCTGCAGCTTTCAAGCAGAGCTGGGCCCAGTTGGGTACTTCTTCTGGATGGGAATGTACCCAGGAACACCAGGTGTCTGTAAGTTTTTGAGTTTTTTCTACCACTTTATATCTAATACACTATCTCTCAGTGTGGCCAAAGCCTCACTCAGAAATTCTGCTTCCTCTTACTGGGCTTTCTAATCCAATTGTTTTCTTGTAAGTAGCTTTTTTTGTTCTCAAACAGAGTTTTGACTGTTTCTTAACTACTTAACTACCGCTCATATCCTTAATGTAGCCTATCTTTAAGTATTTTTTTGTATTTCATTCATTACTTATCTAGTATAATGGCAATTCTAAAGTGCGGCTCACCTTAAAATATGGGCTTTTTGCAGCAGTTTCTCGCATGCCATACCACACTCCTGTTCACGCCCTGATCTCGCCTCTGATCTCAGAAGCTAAGCAGAGTTGGGTCTGTAATTTTAGTGGCTCTTCATGGAGACTGTCTAGGAACATTATGCGCTATAAGTTTTGAGCTTTTTCACTACTTTATCTAATACACTGGTCTCTTGTGTGTGGCTAAAAGTTTGACTAGCTCTTTGCTTCCTTTATTTGCTTATTTAATTCAATTGTTTTTAAAGTAGCTGTTCTTTAAACAGAGCTTGGACTGTTTTTAACCACTTAACTAATGCTCACCCTTAATGTAGCTCATTTTAAGCATTTTTTTGCATTTCATTCATTATTTATCTAGTATAATGGCAATTCTGTAGTGTGCCCCACCTTAAAAATAGGGGCTTTTGCAGCAGCTTTCACATATGGCTATCCTACCTCTTGCTCACGCCTGGGATCTCGTCTGATCTCAGGCTACAGAGTTAAATCAGCGAAGTGCAAGGATGGGGAGACTGCCTTAGGAATACCAGGTGTGCTGTAAGTTTTTGAGTTTTTCTACTACTTATATCTTAATACACTGTCTTCAGTGTGGCCAAAGTTTCACTAGCTTCTTTGATTTCCTTACTGCTCGCCTAATTCAATTGTCTCTTTAAAGTAGCTGTTCTTTAAACATAGTTTGACTTCTTTTAACTCATTTAACTAATGCTCTTATCTTTAATGTAGCTCATTTTGGAAGCATTTTTTTGTGGTTCAGTCATTACTTACCTAGTATAATGGCAATTCTAGTGCGCTTCCCACCTTTAAAATAGGGGCTTTTGCAGCAGTTCGCATTTTCACGGCCATACCACACTTGTTCACGCTCTTGGATCTCTGTCTGGATCTCAGAAGTTGGTGCTGCAGATGTTATTTAGTTAGGTACTTGATGGGAGAGACTGCTCTAGGAACAACTAGTGGTGCTGTGTAAGTTTCTGAGTTTTTTCTACTACTTCTATCTAACACACTGGTTCCCTAGTGTGGCCAAAGTTTCACCCACAGCTCTCTTTGCTTTCCTTTTATCAAGCTTATTTAATCTAATTGCCTTTGAAGTAGCTGTTCCTTAAACAGAGTTTAATTGTTTTTAATTACTTAACCAATGCTCTTATTTTTACCGCAGCTCATTTTGAAGTATTTTTTGTATCATATTCAATACTTATTCAGTATAACGGCACTTAGTGCGCCTCTACCTTAAAATAGGGCTTTTTGCAGTAGCTTTTAAGCCACGGCCATCCCACCCTGTTCACGCTCTTCGACTTCTGCCTCGATCTCAGAAGCAAGCAGAGCTGGGCCCAGTTAGTAAATTTTGATGGGAGAGACTGCCTAGAAATACCAGGTGCTGAAAGTATTGGAGTTTTTCTACCACTTATTCCAATACACTGGCCCTTGTGTGTATTCAAAGTTTGACCAGCTCTTTGCTTTCCTTACTGTTTATTTAATTCAATTGTCTTTTTAAAGTAGCTTTTCTGTTCTTAAAAATATAGTTTGACTGTTTTTGAATTACTTCTAATTCAATGCTCTGGTCTTTAATGTAGCTCATCTTTGAAGCATTTTTTTTGTATTTCATTCATTACTTATCTAGTATACTTGGCACTTAGTGTGCCCTTGCAATTTTAAATAGGGCTTTTTTGCAACAGCTTTTGCCACGGACGACTGCTTGTCTCGCCCACGCCCCTGATCCTCTGCCTCCTGATCTCAGAAGCTGGCGCAGAGTTGGGCCTAGTTAGTAATTTGGATGGGAGACTGCCTAGAAATACCAGGTGCTGCAAGTTTTTGAGTTTTTTCACTACTTCATCTAACACACTGTCTCTCAGTGTGGGCCAAAGTTTGACCAGCTCTTTGCTTCTCTCACTGCTTATTTAATTCAACTGCCTTTAAAGTAGCTTTTTCGTTTCAAATGAGTTTGACTGTTTTTAACTACTTAACTAATGCTCTTATCTTCTAGTAATGCAGTCCATTTTAAAGCAGTTTTTTGTATTTCTGTCATTACTTATCTAGTATAAATGGGCAATTTAGTGTGCCCCACCCAAAATAGGGGCTTTTTATGTTAGCTACCACGGCCATACTACACTCCTGTTCACGCCTGTTCACGCCTGATCTCAGAAGGCAAGCAGAGTTGGGCCCAGTTAGTACTTGGATGGGAGACTGCCCCAGGAATACCAGGTGCCGTGTAAGTTTTTGTCGTTTTTCTACTACTTATCTAACACACTGGCCCTTAGTGTGGCCAAAGTTTGACTGAGCTTCCTTGCTTTCCCTTACTGCTTATTTAATTCAATTGCCTTTAAAGTAGCCGTTCTTTAAACAGAGTTTGACTGTTTTTAAATCACTTAACTAATGCTCTCATCTTTTAATGTAGCTCATTTTGTAGTATTTTTTGTATTTCATTCATTAGTTACTTAGTATAATGGCAATTTAGTGTGTCTCACCTTAAAATAGGGGCTTTTTGCAGCAGCTGCTACATGCCATACTAATTCTGTTCACTTCTGATCTCGTCTGATCTGTGAAGCTACCAGAGTTAGCTTCCAGTTAGTACTTCTGGATGTGGGAGACTGCCGAGGAACAATTATGTGTTGTAAGTTTTGAGTTTTTTCACTACTTATCTAATACACTATTCTTAGTGTGTGCATGCTAAAGTTTGACCAGCTCTTTGCTTTCCTTACTGCTTATTATAATTCAATTGCCTTTAAAGTAGCTTAGTTCTTTAAAACAGAGTTTGACTGTTTTAAACTACTTAACCAATGCTCTTATCTTTTTAATGTAGTCATTTTGAAGCATTTTTTTGTATTTCATCCAATACTTTATCTAGTATAATGGCACCCTAGTGTGCCCTCACCTGTAAATAGGGGCTTTTTGCAGCAGCTTCGCTTCACGGCCATCCCACCCTGTTCACGCCTGATCCTTGGCCTGATCTCAGTAGCTGCCAGAGCTGGGCCCCAGTTAGTACTCTGGATGGGAGACTGCCTAGGAATACCAGGTGCTGTAAGTTTGAGTTTTTCACTACTTATCTAATACACTGGTCTTCAGTGTGGCCAAAGTTTCACCAGCTCTTCTGCTTTCCTCACTTCTGCTTATTTAATTCAATTGCCTTTAAAGTAGCTGTTCTTTAAACAGAGTTTGACTGTTTTTAACTACTTAACCAATGCCTTATTTTTAATGTAGCTCATCTTAAAGTATTTTTTGTATCTCATTCATTACTTATCTAGTATAACAAGCAATTTAGTGTGCCTCTACTTTAAAATAGGGGGCTTTTGCAGTAGCTGCTACACGGCCATCCCAGACCTTGTTCACGCCTGATCTCGTCTGATCTCAGAAGCTTGGCAGAGTTGGGCCCTAGTTAGTACTTGATGGGAGACTGCCTAGGAATACCAGGTGCTGTAAGTTTTCGAGTTTTTCACTCACTTATCTAATACACTGGTCTCTTAGTGTGCGGCTGCAAAGTTTGACCAGCTTCTCTTTGCTTCTCCCTAATATCAAGCTTATTTAATCTTAATTGCCTTTAAAGTAGCTGTTCTTTAAACAGAGTTTGGACTGTTTTTAACTACTAACTAATACTTTATCTTTAATGTAGCTCATTTTTGAAGTATTTTTGTATTTCCATTCATTACTTATCTAGTATAATGGCACCTTAGTGTGTGCTTTTCACCTTAAAATAGGGGCTTTTGCAGCAGCTTTCGTTGACGGCCATACCACCCTGTTCACGCCTGATCTCGCCTGACCCCAGAAGCTTCGTGCAGAGCTGGCCCTAGCTAGTACTTGATGATGGAGACTGCCTAGAATACCAGGTGCTGTGTGCTTTGGAGTTTTTTTCACTACTTATCTAATACACTGGCCCTTTAGTGTGCCAAAGTTTGACTCCAGCTCTTTGCTTTCCTTTACTGCTTATTTAATCTGAATTGCCTTTGAAGTAGCTGTTCTTTAAACAGAGTTTGACTGTTTTTAACTACTTAACTAATGCCTATTATCTTTAATGTAGCTCATTTGTGAAGCATTTTTTTGTATTTCATTCATTACTTATCTAGTAGCACTGGCACTTAGTGTGCTCTCACCTTAAAATAGGGCTTTTGCAGCAGCTTTCGCTGACGGCCATCCCACCCTGTTCACGCCTGATCTCTGTTTGATCTCAGAAGCAGTATAGCTGGGCCTAGTTAGTACTTCTGATGGGAGACTGCCTAGGAATACCAGGTGCTGTAAGTTTTGAGTTTTTTCACTACTTATCTAATACACTGGCTCTTTAGTGTGGCCAAAGTTTGACTAGCTCTTTGCTTTCCTTAACTGTTTATTTAATCTCAATCTGCCTTTAAAGTAGCTGTTGCTTTAAACAGAGTTTGACTGTTTTTAACTACTTAACTAATGCTCTTATCTTTAATGTAGCCATTCTGGAAGTATTTTTTTGTATTTCATTCATTACTTATCTAGTATAATGGCAATTAGTGTGCCTCACCTTAAAAATAGGGCTTTTTGCAGCAGCTTGCCATGTGATCCATACCACCCTGTTCACGCCTGATCTCGCCTGATCTCAGAAGCTACAGAGTTGGGCCTAGTTAGTACTTGGATGGGAGACTGCCTAGGAAATACCAGGTGCTGTGTTTTGAGTTTTTCACTACTTATCTAAAATACACTGGCTCTCTTAGTGTGGCCAAAGTTTGACTCAGCCTCTTTGCTTTCCCTTACTGCTTATTTAATTCAATTGCTTAAAGTAGCTGTTGCTTTAAACAGAGTTTGACTGTTTTTAACTACTTAACTAATGCTCTGATCTTTAATGTAGCTCATTTTGAAGCATTTTTTTGTATTTCATTCATTACTTATCTAGTAAAATGGCACTTTAGTGTGCCTCACCTTAAAAATAGGGGCTTTGTTGCAGCAGCTTTTGCACGGCCATACCACCCTGTTCACGCCTGATCTCGCCTGATCTCAGAAGCTAAGCAGAGTTGGGCCTCCTAGTTACATTTCTTCTGATGGGAGACTGCCCAGGAATACCAGGTGCTGTAAGTTTTTGAGTTTTTTCAATACTTATCTAATACACTGGGCCTCTTAGTGTGGCCAAAGTTTGACCAGCCTCTTTGCTTTCCCCTTACTGCTTATTTAATTCAATTGCCTTAAAGTAGCTGCTCTTAAACAGAGTTCTGACTGTTTTTAACTACTTCTAACTAATGCTCTTATCTCTTTAATGTAGCTCATTTTAAAGCATTTTTTTGTATTTCATTCATTACTTATCTAGTATAATGGCACTTAGTGTGCCTCACCTTAAAATAGGGGCTTTTTGCAGCAGCTTTCACTTACGCCATACCACCCTGTTCACGCCTGATCTCGTCTCCTGATCTCTCAGAAGCTGGGCAGAGTTGGGCCCAGTTAGTACTTGGATGGAGACTGCCTAGGAATACCAGGTGCTGTAAGTTTTGAGTTTTTTCACTACTTATCTAATACACTGGCCTCTAGTGTGGCCAAAGTTTGACCAGCTCTTGCTTTCCTTACTGCTTATTTAATTCAATTGCCTTTAAAGTAGCTGTTCTTTAAACAGAGTTTGACTGTTTTTAACTACTTAACTAATGCTCTTATCTTTAATGTAGCTCATTTTAAAGTATTTTTTTTTTTGTATTTCATTCATTACTTATCTAGTATAATGGCACTTAGTGTGCTCCTACCTTAAAATAGGGGCTTTTGCAGCAGCTTTCGCCACGGCCATACCACCTCTGTTCACGCCTGATCTCGCCTCTGATCTCAGAAGCCAAGCTGAGAGTTGGGCCTAGTTAGTACTTGGATGGGAGACTGCCTAGGAATACCAGGTGCTGTAAGTTTTGAGTTTTTTCACTACTTATCTAATACACTGGCCCTTAGTGTGGCCAAAGTTTGACCAGCTCTTTTTGCTTTCCTTACTGCTTATTTAATTCAATTGCCTTTGTAGTAGCTGTTCTTTTTAAACAGAGTTTGACTGTTTTAACTACTTAACTAATGCTCTTATCTTTAATGCAGCTCATTTTGAAGTATTTTTTTGTATTTCATTCATTACTTATTCAGTATAATGGCACTTAGTGTGCCTCACCTTAAAATAGGGGCTTTTTGCAGCAGCTTTCGCTTTCTTTACGGCCATCCCACCCTGTTCACGCCTGATCTCGCCTGATCCTCTGAAGCTACTAGAGTTGGGGCCTAGTTAGTACTTGATGGGAGACTGCCTAGGAATACCAGGTGCTGTAAGTTTTTGAGTTTTTTCACTACTTATCTAATACACTGGCCTTTAGTGTGGCTAAAGTTTGACCAGCTCTTTGCTTTCCCTTTACTGCTTATTTAATTCAATTGCCTTTAAAGTAGCTGTACTTTAAACAGAGTTTGACTGTTTTTAACTACTTAACTAATGCTCTTATCTTTAATGTAGCTCATTTTGAAGTATTTTTTTTGTATTTCATTCATTACTTATCTAGTATAATGGCACTTAGTGCGCCCTCACCTTAAAAATAGGGCTTTTTGCAGCAGCTTTCGCTACGGCCATCCCACCCTGTTCACGCCTGATCTCGTCTGATCTCTGAAGCTAAGCAGAGTTGGGCCTAGTTAGTACTTGATGGGAGACTGCCTAGGGAATACCAGGTGCTGTAAGTTTCTTGGAGTTTTTTCACTACTTATCTAATACACTGGCTCTTTAGTGTGGCCAAAGTTTGACCAGCTCTCTTGCTTTCCCTTACTGCTTATTTAATTCAATTGCCTTTAAAGTAGCTGTTCTTTAAACAGAGTTTGACTGTTTTTAACTACTTAACTAATGCTCTTATCTTTAATGTAGCTCATTTTAAAGTATTTTTTGTATTTCATTCATTACTTATCTAGTATAATGGCAATTTCTAGTGTGCCTCACCTTAAAATAGGGGCTTTTTGCAGCAGCTTTCGCCACGGCCATACCACCCTGTTCACGCCTGATCTCAGTCTGATCTCAGAAGCAAGCAGAGTTGGGCCTAGTTAGTACTTGGATGGGAGACTGCCTAGGAATACCAGGTGCTGTAAAAGTTTTGAGTTTTTCTACTACTTATCTAATACACTGGCCCTTAGTGTGGCCAAAGTTTGACCAGCTCTCTTGCTTTCCTTTACTGTTTATTTAATTCAATTGCCTTTAAAGTAGCTGTTCTTTTAAAACAGAGTTTGACTGTTTTTAACTACTTAACTAATGCTCTTATCTTTAATGTAGCTCATTTTGAAGTATTTTTTTGTATTTCTATTCATTACTTATCTAGTATAATGGCACTTTAGTGTGCCTCACCTTAAAATAGGGGCTTTTGCAGCAGCTTTTGCTTACGGCCATACCACCCTGTTCACGCCTGATCTCGCCTGATCTCAGAAGCCAAGCAGAGTTGGGGCCTAGTTAGTACTTGGATGGGAGACTGCCTAGGAATACCAGGTGCTGTAAGTTTTGAGTTTTTTCACTACTTATCTAATACACTGGCCCTTAGTGTGGCCAAAGTTTGACCAGCTCTTTGCTTTCCTCACTGCTTATTTAATTCAATTGCCTTTAAAGTAGCTGTTCTTTAAACAGAGTTTGACTGTTTTTAACTACTTAACTAATGCTCTTATCTTTAATGTAGCTCATTTTGAAGTATTTTTTTGTATTTCATTCATTACTTATCTAGTATAATGGCACTTTAGTGTGCCTCACCTTAAAATAGGGGCTTTTTGCAGCAGCTGGTTTACGGCCATACCACCCTGTTCACGCCTGATCTCGCCTGATCTCAGAAGCTACTGAGAGTTGGGCCTAGTTAGTACTTGGATGGGAGATCTGCCTAGGAATACCAGGTGCTGTAAGTTTTTGAGTTTTTTCACTACTTATCTAATACACTGGCTCTTAGTGTGGCAAAGCTTTGACCAGCTCTTTGCTTTCCTTACTGCTTATTTAATTCAATTGCCTTTAAAGTAGCTGTTCTTTAAAACAGAGTTTGACTGTTTTTAACTACTTAACTAATGCTCTTATCTTTAATGTAGCTCATTTTGAAGCATTTTTTTGTATTTTTGCATTCATTACTTATCTAGTATAATGGCACTTAGTGTGCCTCACCCAAAAATAGGGGCTTTTTGCAGCAGCTTTCGCTTACGGCCATCCCACCCTGTTCACGCCTGATCTCGCCTGATCTCAGAAGCTGGCAGAGTTGGGCCTAGTTAGTACTTGGATGGATGAGACTGCCTAGGAATACCAGGTGCTGTAAGTTTTGAGTTTTTTCACTACTTATCTAATACACTGGCCCTTAGTGTGGCCAAAGTTTGACCAGCTCTTTGCTTTCCCTTACTGCTTATTTAATCTCAATTGCCTTTAAAGTAGCTGTTCTTTAAACAGAGTTTGACTGTTTTTAACTACTTAACTAATGCTCTTATCTTTAATGTAGCTCATTTTGAAGCATTTTTTTGCATTTCATTCATTACTTATCTAGTATAATGGCACTTAGTGTGCCTCACCCAAAAATAGGGCTTTTTGCAGCAGCTTTCACACGGCCATACCACACCCTGTTCACGCCTGATCTCGCCTGATCCTCAGAAGCCAAGCAGAGTTGGGTCTAGTTAGTACTTGGATGGGAGACTGCCTAGAATACCAGGTGCTGTAAGTTTTGAGTTTTTCACTACTTATCTAATACACTGGCCCTTAGTGTGGCCAAAGTTTGACCAGCTCTTTGCTTTCCTCTACTGCTTATTTAATTCAATTGCCTTTAAAGTAGCTGTTCTTTAAACAGAGTTTGACTGTTTTTAACTACTTAACTAATGCTCTTATCTTTAATGTAGCTCATTTTGAAGCATTTTTTTTGTATTTCATTCATTACTTATCTAGTATAATGGCACTTAGTGTGCCTCACCTTAAAATAGGGGCTTTTGCAGCAGCTTTCGCCACGGCCATACTAATTCTGTTCACGCCTGATCTCGCCTTGATCTCAGAAGCTAAGCAGAGCTGGGCCCAGTTAGTACTTGGATGGGAGACTGCCTAGAACACCAGGTGCTGTAAGTTTTTGAGTTTTTTCACTACTTATCTAATACACTGGCCCTTAGTGTACAAAGTTTGACCAGCCTTTGCTTTCCTTTACTGCTTATTTAATCTCAATTGCCTTTAAAGTAGCTGTTCTTTTTTTAAAAACAGAGTTTGACTGTTTTTAACTACTTAACTAATGCTCTTATCTTTAATGTAGCTCATTTTGAAGTATTTTTTTGTATTTCATTCATTACTTATCTAGTATAAATGGCACTTAGTGTGCCTCACCTTAAAATAGGGTTTTTTGCAGCAGCTTTCAGCACGGCCATACCACCCTGTTCACGCCTGATCTCGCCTGATCTCAGAAGCTAAGCAGAGTTGGGCCTAGTTAGTACTTGGATGGGAGACTGCCTAGGAATACCAGGTGCTGTAAGTTCTTTGAGTTTTTTCACTACTTATCTAATACACTGGTTCTTAGTGTGGCCAAAGTTTGACCAGCCTTTGCTTTCCTTACTGCTTATTTAATTCAATTGCCTTTTAAAGTAGCTGTTCTTTAAACAGAGTTTGACTGTTTTTAACTACTTAACTAATGCTCTTATCTTTAATGTAGCTCATTTTGAAGTATTTTTTTTTTTTTTTTTGTATTTCATTCATTACTTATCTAGTATAATGGCACTTAGTGTGCCTCACCCCAAAATAGGGGCTTTTGCAGCAGCTTTCACGCCATACTAAATTCTGTTCACGCCTGATCTCGTCTGATCTCAGAAGCTACAGAGTTGGGCCTGAAGTTAGTACTTGGATGGGAGACTGCCTAGGAAATGTACTCAGGTGCTGTAAGTTTTGAGTTTTTTCACTACTTCTATCTAATACACTGGCCCTTTAGTGTGGCCAAAGTTTGACCAGCTCTTTTGCTTTCCCTTACTGCTTATTTAATTCAATTGCCTTTAAAGTAGCTGTTCTTAAAAAGAGTTTGACTGTTTTTAACTACTTAACTAATGCTCTTATCTTTAATGTAGCTCATTTTGAAGTATTTTTTTTGTATTTCATTCATTATTTATCTAGTATAATGGCACTTAGTGTGCCTCACCTTAAAATAGGGGCTTTTGCAGCAGCTTTCGCCACGGCCATACCACACCTGTTCACGCCTGATCTCGCTCTGATCTCTGAAGCTACAGAGTTGGGCCTAGTTAGTACTTGGATGGGAGACTGCCTAGGAATACCAGGTGCTGTAAGTTTTGAGTTTTTCACTACTTCTATCTAATACACTGGCCCTTAGTGTGGCCAAAGTTTGACCAGCCTTTTGCTTTCCTTTACTGCTTATTTAATTCAATTGCCTTTAAAGTAGCTGTTCTTTAAAACAGAGTTTGACTGTTTTTAACTACTTAACTAATGCCTTATCTTTAATGTAGCTCATTTTGAAGCATTTTTTTTTTTTTTGTATTTCATTCATTACTTATCTAGTATAATGGCACTTAGTGTGCCTCACCTTAAAATAGGGGCTTTGCAGCAGCTTGCTTACGGCCATACCACCCTGTTCACGCCTGATCCGCCTGATCTCAGAAGCCAAGCAGAGTTGGGCCTAGTTAGTACTTGGATGGGAGACTGCCTAGAAATACCAGGTGCTGTAAGTTTTTGAGTTTTTCACTACTTATCTAATACACTGGCCCTTTAGTGTGGCCAAAGTTTGACCAGCTCTTTGCTTTCCCTTACTGCTTATTTAATTCAATTGCCTTTAAAGTAGCTGTTCTTTAAACAGAGTTTGACTGTTTTTAACTACTTAACTAATGCTCTTATCTTTAATGTAGCTCATTTTGAAGTATTTTTTTTGTATTTCATTCATTACTTATCTAGTATAATGGCACTTAGTGTGCCTCACCTTAAAATAGGGCTTTTTGCAGCAGCTTTCGCTTTCACGGCCATACCACCCTGTTCACGCCTGATCTCGTCTTGATCTCAGAAGCTAAGCAGAGTTGGGCCTAGTTAGTACTTGGATGGGAGACTGCCTAGGAATACCAGGTGCTGTAAGTTTTGAGTTTTTTCACTACTTATCTAATACACTGGCTCTTAGTGTGGCCAAAGTTTGACCAGCTCTTTGCTTTCTCTTTACTGCTTATTTAATTCAATTGCCTTTAAAGTAGCTGTGTCTTTAAACAGAGTTTGACTGTTTTTAACTACTTAACTAATGCTCTTATCTTTAATGTAGCTCATTTTGAAGTTTTTTTTTGTATTTCATTCATTACTTATCTAGTATAATGGCACTTAGTGTGCCTCACCTTAAAAATAGGGGCTTTTTGCAGCAGCTTTCTACGGCCATACCACCCTGTTCACGCCTGATCTCGTCTGATCTCAGAAGCTAAGCAGAGTTGGGCCTAGTTAGTACTTGGATGGGAGACTGCCTAGGAATACCAGGTGCTGTAAGTTTTTGAGTTTTTTCTACTACTTATCTAATACACTGGCCCTTAGTGTGGCCAAAGTTTGACTCAGCTTCTTTGCTTTCCCTTACTGCTTATTTAATCTTTAATTGCCTTTAAAGTAGCTGTTCTTTAAACAGAGTTTGACTGTTTTTAACTACTTAACTAATGCTCTTATCTTTAATGTAGCTCATTTTGAAGTTTTTTTTTGTATTTCATTCATTACTTATCTAGTATAATGGCACTTAGTGTGCCTCACCTTAAAATAGGGGCTTTTTGCAGCAGCTTTCACACGGCCATACCACCCTGTTCACGCCTGATCTCGCCTGATCTCAGAAGCTAAGCAGAGTTGGGCCTAGTTAGTACTTGGATGGGAGACTGCCTAGGAATACCAGGTGCTGTAAGTTTTTGAGTTTTTTCACTACTTATCTAATACACTGGTTCTTAGTGTGGCCAAAGTTTGACCAGCTCTTTGCTTTCTCCTCTACTGCTTATTTAATTCAATTGCCTTTAAAGTAGCTGTTCTTTAAACAGAGTTTGACTGTTTTTAACTACTTAACTAATGCTCTTATCTTTAATGTAGCTCATTTTGAAGTATTTTTTTGTATTTCATTCATTACTTATCTAGTATAATGGCACTTAGTGTGCCTCACCTAAAATAGGGGGCTTTTTGCAGCAGCTTTCTGCTCACGGCCATACCACCCTGTTCACGCCTGATCTCGCCTGATCTCAGAAGCTACAGAGTTGGGCCTAGTTAGTACTTGGATGGGAGACTGCCTAGGAATACCAGGTGCTGTAAGTTTTGAGTTTTTTCACTACTTATCTAATACACTGGCCCTTTAGTGTGGCCAAAGTTTGACCAGCTCTTTTGCTTTCCCTTACTGCTTATTTAATTCAATTGCCTTTAAAGTAGCTGTTCTTTAAACAGAGTTTGACTGTTTTTAACTACTTAACTAATGCTCTTATCTTTAATGTAGCTCATTTTGAAGTATTTTTTTTTTTTTAAGTATTTCATTCATTACTTATCTAGTATAATGGCACTTTAGTGTGCCTCACCTTAAAATAGGGGGCTTTTGCAGCAGCTTTCGCCACGGCCATACCACCTGTTCACGCCCTGATCTCGTCTGATCTCAGAAGCTGGCAGAGTTGGGCCTAGTTAGTACTTGGATGGGAGACTGCCTAGGAATACCAGGTGCTGTAAGTTTTTGAGTTTTTTTCACTACTTATCTAATAATACACTGGCCCTTAGTGTGGCCAAAGTTTGACCAGCTCTTTGCTTTCCTCTTACTGCTTATTTAATTCAATTGCCTTTAAAGTAGCTGTTCTTTAAACAGAGTTTGACTGTTTTTAACTACTTAACTAATGCTCTTATCTTTAATGTAGCTCATTTTGAAGTATTTTTTGTATTTCATTCATTACTTATCTAGTATAATGGCACTTTAGTGTGCCTCACCTTAAAATAGGGGCTTTTTGCAGCAGCTTTTGCCACGGCCATACCACCCTGTTCACGCCTGATCTCGCCTGATCTCAGAAGCTAAGCAGAGTTGGGCCTAGTTAGTACTTTGGATGGGAGACTGCCTAGAATACCAGGTGCTGTAAGTTTTTGAGTTTTTTCACTACTTATCTAATACACTGGCCCTTAGTGTGGCCAAAGTTTGACCAGCTCTTTGCTTTCCTTACTGCTTATTTAATTCAATTGCCTTTAAAGTAGCTGTTCTTTAAACAGAGTTTGACTGTTTTTAACTACTTAACTAATGCTCTTATCTTTAATGTAGCTCATTTTGAAGCATTTTTTTTTGTATTTCATTCATTACTTATCTAGTATAATGGCACTTAGTGTGCCTCACCTTAAAATAGGGGCTTTTTTGCAGCAGCTTTCATTGCCACGCCATACCACCCTGCTCACGCCTGATTCTCGCCTGATCTCAGAAGCTAAGCAGAGTTGGGCCTAGTTAGTACTTGATGGGAGACTGCCTAGGAATACCAGGTGCTGTAAGTTTTGAGTTTTTTTCACTACTTATCTAATACACTGGCTCCTTAGTGTGGCCAAAGTTTGACCAGCTCTTTGCTTTCCTTACTGCTTATTTAATTCAATTGCCTTTAAAGTAGCTGTTCTTTAAACAGAGTTTGACTGTTTTTAACTACTTAACTAATGCTCTTATCTTTAATGTAGCTCATTTTGAAGTATTTTTTTGTATTTCATTCATTACTTATCTAGTATAATGGCACTTTAGTGTGCCTCACCTTAAAATAGGGGCTTTTTGCAGCAGCTTTCGCTTACGGCCATACCACCCTGTTCACGCCTTGATCTCGCCTGATCTCAGAAGCTAAGCAGAGTTGGGCCTAGTTAGTACTTGGATGGGAGACTGCCTAGGAATACCAGGTGCTGTAAGTTTTTGAGTTTTTTCACTACTTATCTAATACACTGGCCCTTAGTGTGGCCAAAGTTTGACCAGCTCTTGCTTTCCTTACTGCTTATTTAATTCAATTGCCTTTAAAGTAGCTGTTCTTTAAACAGAGTTTGACTGTTTTTAACTACTTAACTAATGCTCTTATCTTTAATGTAGCTCATTTTGAAGTATTTTTTTTTTGTATTTCATTCATTACTTATCTAGTATAATGGCAATTTAGTGTGCCTCACCTTAAAATAGGGGCTTTTTACAGCTTTCGCTACGGCCATACCACCCTGTTCACGCCTGATCTCGCCTGATCTCAGAAGCTAAGCAGAGTTGGGCCTAGTTAGTACTTGGATGGGAGACTGCCTAGGAAATACCAGGTGCTGTAAGTTTTTGAGTTTTTCACTACTTATCTAATACACTGGCCCTTAGTGTGGCCAAAGTTTGACCAGCTCTCTTTGCTTTCCCTTACTGCTTATTTAATTCAATTGCCTTTAAAGTAGCTGTTCTTTAAAACAGAGTTTGACTGTTTTTAACTACTTAACTAATGCTCTTATCTTTAATGTAGCTCATTTTGAAGTATTTTTTTTTGTATTTCATTCATTACTTATCTAGTATAATGGCACTTAGTGTGCCTCACCTTAAAATAGGGGCTTTTTGCAGCAGCTTTTGCTTACGGCCATACCACCCCTGTTCACGCCTGATCTCGCCTGATCTCAGAAGCTACAGAGTTGGGCCTAGTTAGTACTTTGGATGGGAGACTGCCTAGAATACCAGGTGCTGTAAGTTTTTGAGTTTTTTCACTACTTCATCTAATACACTGGCCCCAGTGTGGCCAAAGCTCTGACCAGCTCTTTGCTTTCCTTACTGCTTATTTAATTCAATTGCCTTTAAAGTAGCTGTTCTTTAAACAGAGTTTGACTGTTTTTAACTACTTAACTAATGCTCTTATCTTTAATGTAGCTCATTTTAAAGTATTTTTTTGTATTTCATTCATTACTTATCTAGTATAATGGCACTTAGTGTGCCTCACCTTAAAATAGGGGCTTTTGCAGCAGCTTTCACACGGCCATACCACCCTGTTCACGCCTGATCTCGCCTGATCTCAGAAGCTAAGCAGAGTTGGGCCTAGTTAGTACTTGGATGGGAGACTGCCTAGGAATACCAGGTGCTGTAAGTTTTTGAGTTTTTTCACTACTTATCTAATACACTGGCCCCTTAGTGTGGCCAAAGTTTGACCAGCTCTTTGCTTTCCTTACTGCTTATTTAATTCAATTGCCTTTAAAGTAGCTGTTCTTTAAACAGAGTTTGACTGTTTTTAACTACTTAACTAATGCTCTTATCTTTAATGTAGCTCATTTTGAAGTATTTTTTTTTTGTATTTCATTCATTACTTATCTAGTATAATGGCACTTTAGTGTGCCTCACCTTAAAATAGGGGCTTTTGCAGCAGCTTTCGCCACGGCCATACCACCTCTGTTCACGCCTGATCTCGCCTGATCTCAGAAGCTACAGAGAGTTGGGCCTAGTTAGTACTTGGATGGGAGACTGCCTAGGAATACCAGGTGCTGTAAGTTTTTGAGTTTTTTCACTACTTATCTAATACACTGGCCCTTAGTGTGGCCAAAGTTTGACCAGCTCTTTGCTTTCCTTACTGCTTATTTAATTCAATTGCCTTTAAAGTAGCTGTTCTTTAAACAGAGTTTGACTGTTTTTAACTACTTAACTAATGCTCTTATCTTTAATGTAGCTCATTTTGAAGTATTTTTTTGTATTTCATTCATTACTTATCTAGTATAATGGCACTTAGTGTGCCTCACCTTAAAATAGGGGCTTTTTGCAGCAGCTTACACCACGGCCATACCACCTCTGTTCACGCCTGATCTCGCCTGATCTCAGAAGCTAAGCAGAGTTGGGCCTAGTTAGTACTTGGATGGAGACTGCCTAGGAATACCAGGTGCTGTAAGTTTTTGAGTTTTTTCACTACTTATCTAATACACTGGCCCTTAGTGTGGCCAAAGTTTGACCAGCTCTTTGCTTTCCTTACTGCTTATTTAATTCAATTGCCTTTAAAGTAGCTGTTCTTTAAACAGAGTTTGACTGTTTTTAACTACTTAACTAATGCTCTTATCTTTAATGTAGCTCTATTTTGAAGTATTTTTTTTTGTATTTCATTCATTACTTATCTAGTATAATGGCACTTAGTGTGCCTCACCTTAAAATAGGGGCTTTTGCAGCAGCTTTCACACGGCCATACCACCCTGTTCACGCCTGATCTCGCCTGATCTCAGAAGCTAAGCAGAGTTGGGCCTAGTTAGTACTTGATGGGAGACTGCCTAGGAATACCAGGTGCTGTAAGTTTTTGAGTTTTTTCACTACTTATCTAATACACTGGTCTCTTAGTGTGGCCAAAGTTTGACCAGCTCTTTTGCTTTCCTTACTGCTTATTTAATTCAATTGCCTTTTTGTAAAGTAGCTGTTCTTAAACAGAGTTTGACTGTTTTTAACTACTTAACTAATGCTCTTATCTTTAATGTAGCTCATTTTGAAGTATTTTTTTTTTTTTGTATTTCATTCATTACTTATCTAGTATAATGGCACTTAGTGTGCCTCACCTTAAAATAGGGGCTTTTTGCAGCAGCTTTCACACGCCATACATACCACCCTGTTCACGCCTGATCTCGCCTGATCTCAGAAGCTGGCTAAGAGTTGGGCCTAGTTAGTACTTGGATGGGAGACTGCCTAGGAATACCAGGTGCTGTAAGTTTTGAGTTTTTTCACTACTTATCTAATACACTGGCCCTTAGTGTGGCCAAAGTTTGACCAGCTCTTTGCTTTCCCTTTACTGCTTATTTAATTCAATTGCCTTTAAAGTAGCTGTTCTTTAAACAGAGTTTGACTGTTTTAACTACTTAACTAATGCTCTTATCTTTAATGTAGCTCATTTTGAAGTATTTTTTTTGTATTTCATTCATTACTTATCTAGTATAATGGCACTTAGTGTGCCTCACCTTAAAATAGGGGCTTTTTGCAGCAGCTGCTTACGGCCATACCACCCTGTTCACGCCTGATCTCGCCTGATCTCAGAAGCTAAGCAGAGTTGGGCCTAGTTAGTACTTGGATGGGAGACTGCCTAGGAATACCAGGTGCTGTAAGTTTTTGAGTTTTTTCACTACTTATCTAATACACTGGCTCCTTAGTGTGGCCAAAGTTTGACCAGCTCTCTTTGCTTTCCCTTACTGCTTATTTAATTCAATTGCCTTTAAAGTAGCTGTTCTTTTAAACAGAGTTTGACTGTTTTTAACTACTTAACTAATGCTCTTATCTTTAATGTAGCTCATTTTGAAGTATTTTTTTTGTATTTCATTCATTACTTATCTAGTATAATGGCACTTTAGTGTGCCTCACCTTAAAAATAGGGGCTTTTTGCAGCAGCTTTCGCACGGCCATACCACCCTGTTCACGCCTCTGATCTCGTCTGATCTCAGAAGCTAAGCAGAGTTGGGCCTAGTTAGTACTTGGATGGGAGACTGCCTAGGAATACCAGGTGCTGTAAGTTTTGAGTTTTTTCACTACTTATCTAATACACTGGGCTCTTAGTGTGGCCAAAGTTTGACCAGCTCTTTGCTTTCCCTTACTGCTTATTTAATTCAATTGCCTTTAAAGTAGCTGTTCTTTAAACAGAGTTTGACTGTTTTTAACTACTTAACTAATGCTCTTATCTTTAATGTAGCTCATTTTGAAGTATTTTTTGTTTTGTATTTCATTCATTACTTATCTAGTATAATGGCACTTAGTGTGCCTCACCTTAAAATAGGGGCTTTTGCAGCAGCTTTGGCTTACGGCCATACCACCCTGTTCACGCCTGATCGCCTGATCTCAGAAGCTACAGAGTTGGGCCTAGTTAGTACTTGGATGGGAGACTGCCTAGGAATACCAGGTGCTGTAAGTTTTTGAGTTTTTTCACTACTTATCTAATACACTGGCCCTTAGTGTGGCCAAAGTTTGACCAGCTCTTTGCTTTCTCTTACTGCTTATTTAATTCAATTGCCTTTAAAGTAGCTGTTCTTTAAACAGAGTTTGACTGTTTTTAACTACTTAACTAATGCTCTTATCTTTAATGTAGCTCATTTTGAAGTATTTTTTTGTATTTCATTCATTACTTATCTAGTATAATGGCAATTTAGTGTGCCTCACCTTTAAAATAGGGGCTTTTTGCAGCAGCTTTCACACGGCCATACCACCCTGTTCACGCCTGATCTTGTCTGATCTCAGAAGCTACAGAGTTGGGCCTAGTTAGTACTTGGATGGGAGACTGCCTAGGAATACCAGGTGCTGTAAGTTTTTGAGTTTTTTCACTACTTATCTAATACACTGGCCCTTAGTGTGGCCAAAGTTTGACTCAGCTCTTTGCTTTCCCTTACTGCTTATTTAATTCAATTGCCTTTAAAGTAGCTGTTCTTTAAACAGAGTTTGACTGTTTTTAACTACTTAACTAATGCTCTTATCTTTAATGTAGCTCATTTTGAAGTATTTTTTTTTGTATTTCATTCATTACTTATCTAGTATAATGGCACTTCTAGTGTGCCTCACCTTAAAATAGGGGCTTTTTGCAGCAGCTTTCGCACACGGCCATACCACCCTGTTCACGCCTGATCTCGCCTGATCTCAGAAGCTAAGCAGAGTTGGGCCTAGTTAGTACTTGGATGGGAGACTGCCTAGGAATACCAGGTGCTGTAAGTTTTTGAGTTTTTTCACTACTTATCTAATACACTGGCCCTTAGTGTGGCCAAAGTTTGACCAGCTCTTTGCTTTCCTCACTGCTTATTTAATTCAATTGCCTTTAAAGTAGCTGTTCTTTAAACAGAGTTTGACTGTTTTAACTACTTAACTAATGCTCTTATCTTTAATGTAGCTCATTTTGAAGTATTTTTTTGTATTTCATTCATTACTTATCTAGTATAATGGCACTTAGTGTGCCTCACCTTAAAATAGGGGCTTTTGCAGCAGCTTTCTTACGGCCATACCACCCTGAGCGCCCTCTCTTGTGGAATCTCAGGAAGTGAGTTGAGCCTAGTGGCGAGGGAACAGGTGGAGATTGATGTGTTTGGAAGAGCTTGAACTACTTATCTAATACACTGGAAAAGTACGGCCAAATAAGCAGGATTTTTGCTTTCCCTTTACTGTTGTTTTAATCCTCAGGCAGCTTTTGCTGCCTTGGGATAAATATTTCTGTTTTGTATTTCTGAGAAGGTGGAAAATGCAGAAAAAGAACATGGAGAAGGAAAATCTGTGGAGATTGGACAAGAGGAATTTGAAGGAGAGCTTGAACAGTTTATTGTGGCGAACAAAGTAAGAGGGATTTTGCTTATGACAAGCATCTAACTGTACACGATGCATATTTGATAGATGGAGATGACAGAATTGGAGAAGGAAACAGATGGAATTGTTGAAGAAAGTAAAAGAAGAATTATGGCGTAACAAAGTAGTGGTTATTGAGAATGCAGATATAAAAC
This sequence comes from Puntigrus tetrazona, assembly GCF_018831695.1. Lineage (NCBI taxonomy): Eukaryota > Metazoa > Chordata > Actinopteri > Cypriniformes > Cyprinidae > Puntigrus > Puntigrus tetrazona. Next base: position 40,174 of record NW_025048599.1, read on the forward strand.
GCCGCTAAGAGAATATGAGCTGACTATGCAGGAGGAGAAAGGAAAGGAGAAATTACTGGATGGACTAAATATAAAAAGAGCAGAATCATGGCAAGAGAAATAAGCAGCACAGAGTTGGTGGTTTGCTCTGGGTCTGCCCCACATATATCCAGGACGATGAAATATTGAAAAAGCTGACGGAATGGGGAGTGATGGCGGTTTCAAGAATTAAAAGGAGAATGTGGCCAGGAACTGATATCGCGGATGGAACAAGATTTTTGAAAGTGAAGTTCACAGACACCGCAAATCGTTGCCATATTCCACAAAGTTTGACACAGTGGAGGTGCTGAGCACTTTCGAGTAATACATGATAGACAGGTGAAAGTGTGTCGTTTGTGCATTCAGCCTGGGCATGTTGTGAGAGACTGTCCGAGCTTCAAGTGTTTCAGGTGTGCCAAACAAGGACATTATGCACGGAATGTAATGAAGGGATCTGCAACGTGTGCAAGATGGGAACTGGATTTTGTGTGTGCGAAACTGTGGTGAGATTGAAGAAGAGGGAAGTGATGAGAAGTGGACGGATCTGTATGAGGTGGAAGAGGAAGAGGAGAATGAGGAGGGGGAAGATTCTGTGGCCGTGGAGGAGGTGAGAAGAGACAATGGGAGCAGAAAAGAAGACACAGCAGAACAGAGAGGCTCTGAGGAGGAGACCTGTCCAAAGGACGTGATCTCGGGTCAGAGAGAGGAGAGAGAAGAGAAAGGACCGAGGATCAAGAAGAGAGGAAGACAGCAAAGTGGTATTGCGAGCCAAGAAGGCAGTAATGCCAAAAGTCAAGGCATGGCGTTTCAGGTGAGGGAGAAGGTCAGTGGAGAAGGGGGAAAGAATGTGGTGCAAGAGACTCCAGAATCAAATGGAGGAGAGGAAATGGACACATGAGGAGAAGATCATGCAGAGGAAAAGAAAGAAGAAAGAGATGGAGATAGGGGGAAAAGTAAGACTTTGAGTATATTTAAATGCATTATAGAACCTTAACTGCAATATTCGCTATGTGGGGTACAATGAACATTGCATGCTTAAATAGTAATGGACTAAGAGAATCAAAAAAGGTTGAGAAGGTGATTGGTATGTTGAAAGCAGATATAATTTGTTTACAAGAGACACATTGACAGAGGGAATTATGGAAAATATTAAAAATTATGGGAAGAAGATATTTTAGTTAATCATGGACTCAAAAAGCATGTGGTGTTGCAATTTTGATAAAAAGAGAAAACTGAAATGTGTAAAGCAAATATATAAAGATGATAAGGGAGATTGTTAGTTATAGAATTTGTGTTTTGTAATGAATTGTTTAGATTGATAAATATATATGCACCAAATGTAGAGGCTGAAAGAAAGGAACTTTTAAAGAAACAAAGCCATTATGTAAAGGTAAAATGTATAGTGGTTGGAGATTTCAATGTGTGGTGCACAAGATTAGATGCTTCAAGCACTGCTAATTTTAAATCGGATGTGTCTAGGAAATATCTAAATGAGTGGATGCAAAGTGATGAAATGGTAGATGTTTGGAGAGAAGAAAACCCATTTGAGAGAGAGTTTTCTAGAAGGCAAATGGTAATGGGAAGCTTAAAACAAAGCAGGATAGATTTGTGTTTAGTTAAAAGAGAAATATTAAATTATGTTAAAATGTGAAATACAGTTTTTAGGCATAAGTGATCATGCAGCTATAAAAGTAAAGATAGGTATAAATCTGGGAGAAAGAGGAGGGGGAGTGTGGTGTTTGAATTCATCCATATTAACTGAAGAGGCTTATAAGGAAAATATTAGAAAATGCATAAGTTATGAAATGGAAACCCTTTGTTTGATGAAAATGTGTGTGAGTGGTGGAAGGAATGAAAGAAAAATTAAAAGAAGAAGCATTAGGTATTCAAAGCAAAGGGACTTATGATGAGGAAAAGTAGAATAGAAGCACTGAAAAGGCATTGGAGAAAGAAGCAAAAAATAGAAAGTAATCCTGAGTACGGCAAAGAATGTTATTGTCAGATAAAACAGAAATGGACGAGTATGAAATAGAAAAAGTGAGGGTGCAAAAGTAAGAAGTAGAGCACAGTATGCGGTTGAGGGAGAGAGGAGTACAAAAATTCTTTTCTGAATCTAGAAAAAGAAAGCAGAAGAGAAATCATATAATGGAATTGGAGAATGGAAAAGGTGTAAAGGTAACTGATTATGTGGAAATAATAGGAGTGGTGGAGGCATTTTATGCGGGATTGTTTAAGAAAAAAGGTGTAAAACAAGAGTGCGTGAGATGAAGTTTTAGATACGCTGAGTGCTAAGTTAAAAGAGGGCGATAAAAATATGTGTGATAGAGAAATAAGCATAGAAGAAATAAAAGAAGCAATAAAACAAACAAAACCAAATAAAAGCCCAGGATCGATGGGTTAACACACGAGTTTTATAAGACGCTCATCGAGGTTTTAGCGCCCATTTTATGGAAGCTATATAAAACTATGGAAGAGAGAGCGGAAGTGCCAGAATCATTGACTTTAGGGGTAATCAATATCTTGTATAAAAATAAAGGTAGTCGGCTTGGTTGGAAAATTACAGGCCTTTGAGCCTTTTAAATACAGATTATAAGATACTGACAAAAGTACTGGCAAATAGAATAAAAGAGATAGTGGGGAGTATAATATCACCAAGTCAAGCATATAGTATACCAGGCAGGGATATTTCAGATACAGTGCACAATAAGAGATGTTGTGGACAAAATGGGAAAAAGGATGGGGAGGGGGTTTGATTTTAAGTATGGATTTAAATAAGGCATTTGATAGGGTAGAGCACAGTTTTATAGAGCAAGTAATGAGAAGATTCGGTTTCGGGGAGAGGATTTAAGATGGATAAAGTTGTTGTATAGTAATTCAAAAAGTTGTGTAAAGATTAATGGTGTTTTAA
>NW_025048600.1:0-10000 GCF_018831695.1 Puntigrus tetrazona
GGGTTGTTCTGGTGCTCTACTGCCATCGCCTCCATACAACTGTACCATAGCACATGTGCCTGTCCACCAGCCGGGCAGTGAAGCACACACGCATATAGTTCCACACAGCCAGTACCATTCCTCCACCACACTGGTACCATCGTTGTCAGGAATGTGGACTCTGAGTAATCTTGTTTGCATCTCACCCGATCGCTGGGGTTACAATGTGAGATAACGCTGCTGATTTGACATTGTGGCAGAAGTCCACTCAATGATGGAATTCAACGCACCCCATGCATTTGTGACCGGCTTCTTGAGTGATCAGGAGTGAGTTGTAACATCTCATTGCAGTGATTGATGGGTATTCCCCATGGAGTCTTGTCTCCTGGGTCATTTCCGATAACAGGTCAGGTTAGATGGTATGTCTTCACTATAGCAATGCGCGCCCGCCACCCTCTTCAGGGTTCTAATCTTTGTCCACCTCAGTTGAACCTCCATGATCCAGGAAGTCACTGTGTTCGTGTAGTCCTGCTGCTGCCACTGATATTGCTGTTAGTGTGCTTGATCAGATCCTTATCTGGTCTTTGATAGGCCCACCAATCTCTCCGGTTATGCTGTGAGGAGTTGTGCACACGTAGCAGCCAGTCGTCTGGCCTGTTTTAGCAGTGAAGTTAGTTACAGCCCACCACACATTGTTAGCATACAATGATGTATGGGATTCGGTGGTTCTAACTAATCCAGTGCTCATCTCCTGTCTTGACTGCTCTGATTCTGCTGGAGGAGAGTTTGATTAACTACATTGCCACATTCAGTGACATGATGTTCACGCGAGCTCCATGTATATCACGATGAATAGTGCAAACGAGAGGATGACCAGCGCCATGCCGGCATTAGGTCAAAAGGCTAGGGTACAAGTCGCAGTGTTTTTGAACTTGTCTATCCTCCTTCTCACAATTTAGAGGATACCATCTTGTCAGATACTGCCACGTGACAACTTGCATTTTTGTAGGGAAGAAACAAATTTGCCCTGTTTGTCTATCTAATTGAGGTCTTATATTTGGTTTACTTATACAGGAACGCAGCAGTCTGTCCTTCATAGAAATGTGATGCTCTCCAGCCAATTGTGGTAATGACAGCTACAACACTGCACTATCTTGTATAAACTATTTGTCTAACTGTTTTACATACGTCAAGCTTCCTATTTTCCTCTTATAGCAGCGCGATATAGAATCGGGGGTGAACGGGCATCTAGTGTTCCACCACGAAGGCCTGATCCATAGAGCCCTTGCTCTTCTAAGTGGTGATGGGAAAATCCTTTTCTTTTCGCATCCGTTGGCTCTGTACTTCGACATCAGCTTACTCCCTACACAGTGATGTTAAGTGTTGTTCAGCTTCCCATACACCACTGTGTGTCTGCTTACCTTGTCAGTCAGACGCTCTCTGGCACGGGGGCAGCGGGTCAATCACTGCTTATTGGGCAGTGCCTCCTTTGGTGGTGCTGTACTCTTTGCAGTGGCTGGCGTGTATCCAATCTTCCCTCCTCAGCCACTTTAACCGCAGTGTGCGTTATCAGCAGGACCTGGAACGGGCTGCTCCACTCCTTGATTTCCAATGTTTCTCTGGAAATCCTTTTTGACCACAAAATCACCAGGTCTGATGTCATGCAGAAATCCTTCTGCTGGTTTATAGGTAGAGATGCGCCCTGACCTGCTGAGAGATCTGAGAGAGAGTCGAAGACAGATTTACAATAGTTCAACATGTCATCTTCTACACAGAGCAGTAGGCAATGGTCGGGGTTCAAATGGTCCCACCTAAGCGATGGAGGCCTGCCAAACAAGATTTCCAAATGGAATGGGATTAGACTTTTCTTTTTCTCATTCTCATATACATCAACACAATGGGAAGTGCTTGACCAAGACAGACCTGTTTTGCTCACAACACTTTGCTAGTTTATTTTTCAAAATCTCGATTTTCTTTCAAGCACTACTTTCGACGCTGGATGATAGGAGGTATGTTTACGATGTCAATTCTCAAGAATTTCCAACCTGATCGGGATTGCCTCATTAGCAAAATAGGTGTGCCATTATCACTACTAATCTTTTTTGCATTCTCATCTTGGGACGATCTCAGACACTAGTGCCTTTGGCAACAGCCCCAGCATTTTGCTTAGATGTGGGGAAGATCCACCCATTTTGAGAAACATATCAACCAAAACAAGGCAGAATTTCTTACTCTTCACATGGTGTCAGTCCAATGAAACTGAACATTATGTGATCAAAAGGTTGACTTGGTGGTGGATGTGCTGCCAAAGGGACCTGTTGTCCTCTTCTACATTATTTGTAAGTACAGATCATATAATAAGATTGACAATATTTGTCTGCAAAGGAAGTGCAACTTTTGTAAACTAATATTGATTGATCATGTCAAACATTCCCATTTTGCTTATGTGATTTAAACTGTGTACCCAATTTCTGTAGCAGTGTGGAAAAAGTGTTTGGCAAACAAGGTTTGTCTTCGTGCTTGTGCCAAACGTTGTCTCAGCCTGCACTCGGCCTTCACCATTGTTTTTTCTCTTCTGGTGTTGCGGAAACCTGCATAGCTGCAAGAGAAATCCAGAAGGGAAGGTTAGCTCCGCCATCGCTAACAGTTACTACATGTAAGAGAAGGTGGGTCTGTTCCTTTGCTGCGTTCTTCTTCGTGAGCTATATCAGCGCCGCTTGTTTCCCAATGATACAAAATCGCTAAACTTGGAATGCGCGACGCACTTGCAAATAGCAACTCGACCTTTGAAGCAAAATCGCTTCTAGCAAGGCTGCTATTTTATCATGATTTTGGATATGTTTACCATCGGATTTTAGAAATTTCCACACGCCATAGAGCTGAAAATCAAAGTGACAGGTCGAAAAAGCATAATCAGAATTCGTGTAGATGGCACTGACTGTTTCTTCTTCTGCGATTTTACAGGCTTCTGCTAATGCTACTAATTAGCCGCCAAGGCTTCAGAGTATCGCGCTGGAGCGCTCCGCTTTACTCAATGTCGTGATGCTACGTGGTTACTGTGAATCTACTCCTGTTTTACCGGTTTCTGGGTCCTCAGACGCTTGAAACCATCAACAAACAAAAACTAAATCTGCATTGTCAAGGGGGTTTTTAATCTGGTTTGTGCACACCTGTTCCAATGCAGCGATACAATTATGTTCTCGCCATCCTGCTCGGCTGGGAGCAGGTGTGGTGATTCAATACTGTACACCGCTTTTACTGGGTGATGTTTGCATTTCAAGAGAATGGTATTATTATATCTGAGCCATCTGGCTGTTGACAAATGAGATGTTTTCTGTTCCAACAGGATCATAGAGACAGCGTGTGGCACTAGTAATGTTACACCAGAATATCCACACAATTTCTTGGAAGCTAAAATAGTTTTTTCTTGCTGCAACAGCTCTCAGACAATTTGGTAGACTGCATGCTACAGGGTCGAGCTTTCATTTGAAAATATGCCACTGGTCTCAGCTTTCTGATCCTGTAACAGAACAGAAGACATGAAACCATTTTTTCTCATCAACTGTTTGTACAAAATTTCTCTCAGGGTCTGGAAGTCCTAGACTTGGGGATGTCTGTACAACATTTTTCTAACCTTTCAAATGCTTTCTGCTTCAGGAGTCCAGGCCACAGTTTGTCATGTAAGCTGTAACTCCTTTTTCCGTGGAGCCAAAGCGCAAAGGTGACTCTTCACTTGGCATAGTTGGGAATAAATGTTCTACAATATGAAACACATCTCTAAAATGATATGAGCTGTTTTTTGTCACGAGGCTTTGGAATCTTTCGAATCACCTCTATTCTCTTTGTATAGAGATTTTCCTGCTTGTTGATAATGTGACCTAGAATCGTCACCTCCTTTTTGCAAACTGCAACTTTGACAAACTGGGACCTGTAGGAGTTTCAACAGCCAAATGTTTCCAACAGCTTCATACAGTGTCCTGTGTACAAGTTTCTTCATCTCTCAGCTGGCTAAGAGATCATCGACACATTAATTGAATTAAAGCTGACCCTGGTGCCAATTGTAATGCTTCCAAACTTCTCTTCTTCAGTGCCTCTAACAATACAGGCGAATTTTTGAATCCTTGATAAAGTCTGAGGTAAAGTGTAAGGTTTCACAATAAATTGAAAGTAAACCAAAATTGGCTGTCTTATGAACCGGCACAGAAAAGAGAAAGCATTGAAAGATCAACAACCTAAAACCATTCAGCATCAGCCTGTATTTGTGATAGGAGTGTGTAATGGGTGGGGAAATAATAGGAGTTTCTCATGTCTGGTCCGCATCATTTATGAGCCTGCAAGTCTTGCACAAAACCTCCACTCAACTGGCTGGTCTAGCGCCTCTTATCTTTTGACAGGAAAGATGGGTGTACGTACAGGAGAGTTCTCACATTCCACAACCACTCCAGCCTTTTCAATGCCTCAAAAACTGAGTTTGATTCCCCAATAGCTTCCCTTTTCAAAGGATATTGAGGTTTGTATGGTCTGTAATCAGATTTTTGGAATAATTTGAATAGGGTCAATTTCTTGATCAACCCTACGTCATATTTAGAAGAAGCCAAACAGTCTTTGGAACTTCCTTTGAGAGCTGGAATGCTTCCATTTCAGTTTCTGTAAGGAAGCAGGATTGGGTAATGCACTTTCACCACATGAACTGTGCTGCTCAGCCATCGAGCAGGCTCAGCCAATCTGGGTTCATATGCAGACACAGAGTTGGATTATATTCAACATTTTTCTCAGCAGTCCGCAACCAATTTTCATGAAAGATACACGCTCTTTACAAAGGGACCAATGTCTTCCTTAACGATTGTCGCCCCTTCGACAACGCACACATGGGGAAAAGAATCCACAACATCAGAAAAACACCCTGTTCATCGTTAATGCAACAGCAGCAGCATTTATTTTCTGTCCAAATTAGCCAATCAATTGCAATATTCAACACGTGGAAACCATTTCTGTTCAAACAACTTGCTCTCTAGCCAGAGACACATATGCTGAGCAATGAAGTCTGAGAATGGCATAAAATCAGAATCAAGGAACTCTGTCTTTAGCGCCATTGACAAGACTTCGTGATAATTCATCATCTTGCAATTTCCATTGATAAACATATAGTGGTGTAGTGTTGGATTGCAGCTGAGTTTGAATTTGGCACTGAACTGCTTTACACCTTCTGACCAGATATTAGAGAAATACCCAGTTTGTAATAACAAATCTTTCCTCAGCAGATTTTTTGGACAGTGCTGTGAGAGGAGGAAGCTGTCTGAAACTTGCACCATTCTCATCTTTACACTTCAGAGGGACTGTATAATTCTTTAACAGTATGACCAGATGCAGAAATCGCTCCATGCAAAATTTCCACTCAATTCGGGGACAGAGGCAAACTCATTTATCTCTTAATACTGAACTCGTGGGCCTCAGATCAGCCAAAACACCTTCAACTCCGCTATCCATAAGCTAACCTCTGCATTTGTTGATATGCTAAGTCATTCAAATGAGTATATGCCTAATTCTCTCTTTGTCTGAAAGATTTCTCATTTTCTAATTTAGCAATGCAATCGTATGACAGCAAGTATTTCTTCATTGCAATTCTGCAGCAAGCATTTCTTCATTGCACCTGCAGTGTCAGATGTGTGTGTGTCAACTTATCTGTTACTGAAGTGTGGTCACGTGAGACTTTGCTCAACTCCTCCTCTCTCGCACTCTGCCGCAATCTGCTTTCTGCTTTAGACTTGCCTTCGCAGCAGCCGCTGCGGTGTCTATTCAAAAGCGGGCACTCATTTTTCCAATGTCCGGCTTTTCGTAATAAAAACAAACATCCGGATCAACTTGAGACAGTCTTTGCCTCTCTTCCTTTCCCCGCCTCTCGGCCTCGATAATTCGCCTCCCTCTGTACATTGTCAGCTTTGGCAGCTGGAGCTCCTTTCAAGCCTTTTTTCGCACTTTTCTCCGCCTAACATCTTTTCTGTAGCATGTAACGATGTTTTTGAATCCTTCAGCTTCTGCTCTCCTACTGATGCAGGTTTGTTTGACGATAGTCGTTATTTCGGGTTTCAGTCCACTCAGGAAGCGGCTGCGTAAATGAGCTTCCCACATCTTTGGAATTTCCTCAATGTCCGTCTCTGCATTCCACTATAAGTGTTGAAAGTTCTGATACAGTCGCACAAAAATAGTCGTCAACTGACTCCGCCCCTTCTTTGTGTGCAGTAGTTAATCTTTGTGCTCAAGTAATCCTAGCAGGAAAAGGCCTTGAATCGTTCGCCCAGAGCTTTCTACCGCTGACCTGTATGGCCTGCTCTCAGCGTGTCCCCACACCGCTTTGAACTCTCCGTGTCCACCTGGGAAATCTGGCATCGATCTCGTGCCAGTCCGCCGCCCCATCTTGATCATCAGCAGACGCTTGAGTTCGAGCATCACAAGTAATGAATTTACAGAACGATCCAGTTCCACTACAAACTTTTCTCCCCGAAGTCTCTGGGGTTTGCGGATTTGTCGCACCCTGCCTCAAGTCTGTCTCTAGTCCATGGTCGAAAAACATCGTGGTTCCTTTTTGTGGGCCAGCCACCTTGAATCATAGGGAAAGATGTCGCGCTTCATCACCGTTTCATCTACGCAGTCCGGTTCCTAGTGCCAGTCTCCTTTCAAGCATCTGGATCTGGTTCTGGCTTTCGGCCCACGGAGTATCTCATCTTTCAACTCCGCCGCTGGATGTAAGGCTGAGATGGTGCAGGTGCCGTTGAACGGTAAGAGAGGCGGGCAACTGTCCTCCTTTCCATAAACCCACGGGTGTCGCTTCTGCAGGGTAGTAAGACGCATGTTGTGGTGTGGCGATTATGGTGCCAGCGGCTGCCATACTTGGTTGGTGGGGGGTAAGTGCCAGAGTCAAGATCAAAGTCCACCATGCGCACTGGTTTTCTAGAGAGGGAGGAGAGAAGCAAGATTTCTGAGCAGCATACTCTGTTCCTTTAACTTTCTTTGTTTCTGACTCTACATTTTTATGAGGCAGTTCTTCTCCAGGGTTTCGCTTCTTTTCCAAGTGTTCTGCCTCTTCTAGCCAATAGTTCAGATATTGTCTATGTTTCTGAAACAGATCTTTTTGTTTGTTTTTCAACTTTTCTCATCCTCAAGTTTACTTTCACGCTTTTCCAAACTTCTCTCTTCACCCCTGTTTAGAGTCACACACTAAACGTGGCTCCCTTTTGGAAAAATCATGATCTTCATCCAAATCTGTACTCATCGACACTCTGTCCATATTTCTTTCTCATGTCAACATAAATTGGGCTGTTTAAAACTGTCTAGATCGATTTCCAGGCCTGGGCAATACTAGACCCCATACTTGTAATCCGAGACTTTACCTGTACCTGAGACGCTGGCCTCTTTCCTCACACTCAGTCACACTGTTGTGTGGCTCTGCACTAACCCGCGCAGAGTCTTCTTACTCTGTACTTACTTCATCACAGAGTTCCTGCGCTTTGTTTTGTCTGGCTTACTGCAGACAATACCCTTTTTCACTAACCCGTGAAATCCCAGGGCGTGCCTGCCATGCTCATGGGAATCAGGAATATCAAACCACCTGTTTTGTCAGACCAAGATGAAAGAAAATATGCATTCCTTTAATTTTGTAAGACAAAGACAAATCTGGCCCCGCAAAATCAGTCCCACCGCTTTCAGCACGCGCTTCCTGGTCTTTAAGGAATCCAGCAGTGACACGGTCCACTGCCTCATAGACGCCAGTTCTTCTTCCTGAAACCATTTAGTACAGGCTACAGACCCTTTGTGGGCTTAGGTGATCAGCCTACTAACGCTCTCAAGTCCCGGATGATCAGCTGTCTGATCCCATCCCCGCTGCCAAGATTGTCGCAACTTTTCAAACTCAGACTAATGTGAAGACTGAAAACAAAGAGTCCAGCAAATTTGTCTTTGTCTTGCTTTATTTATTTCTGCAGAGAATGAAATGATCTGCTTTACATTATTGAAGTCTGTGAGCAAAGAGATAAGAGTGAGCCTGCCAGATTAGAGGTTTTATAGGTGTGTGCATACATTCCAAGGTTGCCTTCAAATTCATCTCAACCAATTGAAATAGTCCAAAGTCACGCCACCCATCTGTGCTTGGCAGTGTCTGATTGTTCTCCAGTTTATCTCCGTATGCATCAGTACAGATAGGGGCATCCTGTACTTCCATGAGGTTGTTTTAACATGGTTTAACTCTCTGTCACGCATTACTGCAGTGTAGGTTTCTAAGTAATCTCTATTATTCCAGGTCACTAATGTATGTTTGTGTTCGTGTTTAGTACCGTGATGTTACGTAATATATATATATGCGTAATCATCTTAAGTAAAGTTAGTTTAATAGTGAAGCATCTCAATTCAGTGTTAAAAGTGAAGACAAACATTAAATGTAATCAATAGAATAATTTCATTACACTCCAACCCCAAACCTAACCTCCAACCCTAACCTTTATTCTAATTCCCAACCCTAACCTCAACCCTAACCTTTAAACCTAACTTAATCTTTAACCCTAACCTTTAATTTTAATTCTAACTCCTAACCATTAACCCTAACCCTAACCTTAATCTTAACCCCAAGCTTCTAAGTTTGACTTTAACTTTAATCTTAATCTGTAACTTCTAATTTAATTTTAACTTTAACATTTAAATTCTAAATTTTACTAAATTAGAACTTATTTCAATTTCAGTTATTTTGACCTTAATTCTAGTTTTCCTTAAATTTAATTTTAATTTTAAGTTTAATTTTAATTCTAAATTTTCAATTTTAATTTCTTAATCTATAATTTATAATTATACAATTATAATTTAAATTTAATTATATTTCTAATTTAAATTTATTTTAAATCTATAAAATTTAATTTTAATTTTAATTTAATTTTAATTTAATTTAATTTTAAGTTTAATTTAATTTTAATTTCTAATTAAATTTTAATTTTAATTTAATTTTAATTTGAATTAACTATAATTTTAATTTTAATTTTATACTTATTTTAATAAATCTTAATTTTAATTTGTAATTTATTTTAATTTAAGGTTTTCTTAATTTTAATTTTAATTTTAATTTCTAATTTTAATTTAATTTTAATTTAATTTTAATTTTAATTTAATTTTAATTTTAATTTTAATTTAATTTTAATTTTAAGTTTATTTTAATTTTAAATTAATTTTATTTTAATTTTAATTTTAATTTTAATTTTAATTATAATCTTAATTTTAATTTTAATTTTAATTTTAATTTTAATTTTAATTCCTAATTTATTCTAATTTCTAATTTTAATTTTAATTTTAATTTTAATATTTAATTTTATTAATTTTAATTCTTAAATTTTAATTTAATTTTAATTTTAATTTAATTTTATTTTAATTTAATTTAATTTTTTTAATTAATTTAATTTTAATTTTAATTTAATTATAATTTTAATTTAATTCTAATTCTTAAATAATTTTTTTAAGTTGTTCTTAATTTTAATTTTAATTTTAATTTCTGTAAATTAAATTTTAATTTTAATTTAATTTATTTTAATATTTAATTTTAATTTTAATTTAAATTTAATTTTTAATTAGTTTACTTTATTTTAATTTCCAATTTTAATTTTAATTAATTTTAATTTTAATTTAATTTTAAATTTAAAATTTAATTTCTAATTTTTAATTTTATTTTTAATTTTAATTTTATTTTAATTTTAATTTTAATTTTAATAATTTTAATTTTAATTTTAATTTAATTTTAATTTAATTTTAATTTATCTCTAATTTTAATTTTAATTTTAATTTTAATTTTAATTTTAATTTTAATTCTAATTTTACTTTAATTTTTAATTTTAATTTTAATTTTAATTTTAATTTTAATTTTAATTTTAATTTTAATTTTAATTTTACTTTTAATTCAGTTAATTTTCTAATTTTAATTTTAATTTTAAATAATTCTAATTCTTAATTTTAATTTTTAAATTTGTAATTTTAATTTTAACTTTAATTT
>NW_025048601.1:0-331 GCF_018831695.1 Puntigrus tetrazona
CATTACTTATCTAGTATAATGGCACTTAGTGTGCCTCACCTTAAAATAGGAGGCTTTTTGCAGGAGCTTTCGCTTACGGCCATACCACCCTGTTGGCGCTAGAGAGCACACAGGAAGTAGTTGGCTGCAGTAGGGAGAGGAAGGCTCTCCTCCATTTTGTGTAAATTTTTTGTGTTTGTATTTTGTTTTTTTTTTTTCTTTAGTTTAAGTTAGTTTGTTGTTTTTTTTCAGATATAAAACCACCCAACAGCAGCTTTTTTGCTTGCTGGAGGGTGGTTACGCCTTTTTATTTTTCTCTTTTCTTCTTTTTTTTTCAATGGACGGATTAACA
>NW_025048602.1:0-35020 GCF_018831695.1 Puntigrus tetrazona
GGGAGTGGGCTCACCACTTGCCCAAAATAAGCCATGAAGAACAATTAAAACACCTCTCCAACAGGCAACTCTTCCAACAATCCAACAACAGTTTGGTGAAGAATAATGTATTTTGCAGCACGATGGAGCACCGTGGCCATAAGGCAAAGTGATAACTATGGCTGGGACCAAAACGTTGAAATTCGGGGTCCATGGCTCTGAAACTCCCAGATTTTAATCCCATTGGAGAACTTGTGGTCAATCCTCGAAGAGGCGGTGACAAACGAAACCTACCATTTATGACAAACCAAGAAGCATTATGGTGCAATGGTTGTTAACAATACTGTGATTTAAAGTCTAGTTGATTGAGAGCATGCTCAGTCGACTTCAGAGGTCCTGAAAGACGCTAAAACATTGAGCAAATAATGACTCTTTGTGTATAAAATGTCATGTAATGTTGATAAAAGCTTTGGAAACTTTCATACATCAAGCAGAAACAACTGAAACAAAAAGAATCGCAAAAGCAGCGTTTCGTGGCAAACTTTGTGAAAACTAATATTTGTGCTATTCTCAAAACTTTTTAACACAATCATAATTAATCAGGATTAAGTTCATCAGGGTCATCATTTTTGAATGAATGTTGTTTGGAGGATGTATCTGAATCAATCAGCACTCAAAAGTATGAGTCAACTATGTGTTTTAACCCTGGAAAAATTCAATTAATATTATTCTTATTAAACAGTTTATTTACTCATTTATACAAACATATATAAAATAAAACAAATGCTTGTAGCAACCTGTGTGTGTGTGGTATGTATATATGTGTGTGTGTGTGTGTGTGTGTGTGTGTGTGTGTGTGTGTGTGTGTGTGTGTGTGTGTAGAAAATGCAGTTGCTTCAAGAGGATTAAACATATATTTGGTTGTCTTTCATTGTTCTAAATCATTCGAATCATTTGTCCTTTATATTAGAGCAAACATAAAATGGCAGATGACGATGATCGCAACTGCCAGCGATTTTTATTCAAACCGAGCTAACATGTAAAATATGGTCAAACGATGAAAGTTATTCCTACGCTTAAAAAATTACAAACAGAGAAAAAATCAAGATGATATTTTGAGATGCTGAAACAGCATGAACTATCAACGATTCACCCAAATCAGCTTTAGTAAGTACTCATTAGTTCATTTATTTACAGTGAAGCTCATTTTGATTGTTGACTTTCCACTTCCTCTTCAGTGATCATGTGCACGTTCTGGACATAGACAAACGCCTCTCTCTCTGGCAGTGACCATTGTCTGAAACTCATCAGCGAAGATCACGAGGCTGTGGCTCACCTCAAGAAGCTTCTTGGAAGACATGAACACCACGTGTCCTACAAAGAGAGAAGCAGACATGATCAAGCAAGTTAAGAGACTCAGACACTGAAACACGGTAATTATACTGGGTACAATGAGAACAGAATAGGAAACGGCTTTTGTTGGGTCTAACATGAGAAGAAGAAAGCCTCTCCATCTACAGGATGGGAGACTGTAGCTCTGGTCGCCACACACTGAGACACTGACAACACACTAGTGAGCTGCAACAAACCACTGTTAGCTTGCTGACATAGGTTTCCATCGGGTACACACACCTGGCCTAGTTAAGGGGCTGGTTTTAATTTTTGTAGTTTTGCTGGAACAGTGAACACTGCCAGGTATTGTTTTAATCGGCAGAGGACACGTAAGAGGAACATCAAATTTTGTTTTCAATGTAAAAATACTGCAACATTTTCTGAAAAATTCAAAAACAATGGACTTGGTAAAAGCCCTAAATATTGTAATGGTTAGTGAGGAGTGACTACAAAGCTACTTCTTATTTAGCAAAACGCTATGAGAAGCAGTGGGACTGTAACATCTTACAAAAATAGCACCATGTATGGTTGTTTGTCCAGCACCAAATTATCCATCATGCCAGCACAATAAACTCCTTCCCAAGACCGCCGCGGCAGAGGGCTTCTGGGAATCCATGCCTCGAGTCTCTGAGATCAAGTTAAGGCACTCTGGGGATCTACAGCATCTAAAATGTTCTGTGGCCACAAAGAGGAGCTAAGCAGTAGAAGCGTCTGGTTTCCAGTGAACTTCAGGGTAGGAAGCTTTCAGGGACGTATGAGAGCTTGATGGTGTGAGAGAGTTAGGGCTTTATCAACCACTGTGTGATATAATACAAAACCTCAACTCTCAAACCAGAAACTCTACTGTAAAGTAATCAGGTCGCCAAGAAGCAGCTAAACAGACAGAGGTAACAGTTTGTAATAAAATTTTAAGTATCTGTGCGTGGCAGTTACTGAGAAAAGACCCGTATACATAGAGAGGTTATGGAGGACATATTAAGTACGAAAATATCACACCTTGTTGAATTAAATCTAGGTCACTCATTTCCGCAATAATCCCATATTGAAACAAAATGCTAATTTTACAGATTATTACTAGCACATATTTCTCTGTTTTTATTGAGAATATGTTTAATAATTAACACTTGCCATCTATTAACTATGAGGTTATTAAACAGACAGTTTATCAAAACTCTAATGACATGTAGCTGAAAAGGTGCTATCGATCGGGAATGCCCAAAGTGGACGTCATTGTCTAACCTAATGTTTGTGGTGGCATGTTAAAAGAATATGGTTCACTGGATTTATTATTTACCGGATAAATACTGTATTCTAGCTTCTGGTCACCAGAAAATTTTGTTTTCTTTTGAATCAGTGAGCTCGAAAGACTGGCATCTAATGGACACTAATTTATGTTAGCAGTGAATCCAAACTATAAATCAAGTAATTGTTAAATAATATAAAAATCATTGTTAAAATATGTCTTTCTAGGCAATTTCCGTATTTCCCACTGTATTTATGAAACCAGTTGTAGACGTATTGAACTAAATATTTTAGTTTGTTTATTAAGTTATTATTTGGTTAATTTCTGCCCTTGATAATTTGGCAACAGATGTTGTGTAGCCCACTGCTACAGTGTTGTAAGCACCACGGTAAGTAAACGAAAATATTACATTGTTTAAAGGAACTTTTACCCAACAAGTAAGATTTTTGTTATCATTTACTCATCCTCACAGTTCCAAACTTGTATGAATTTTTGTTCTCCAATGTCAAAGGAGGATATTTTGAAAAGTATGGAACAATGGTTTTGGGGTCATTATTTTTTAGAATTTTTATTTTTGGCAACTTTTCTTAAGCATAAAATGTTTATTGATATATTTGAGCAATTTACATTCTAGTGCATCCTTCTATTAATTTGAATCACTAAGATTTTTCTTTCTGACTTCTTTTCTTTTATGTTTTCTAGTCCTTTTTTCCTGTCCTGATTACAAAAAGTAAGGTTTACTGTGATACAGCGAGATGTACAACTCTGGTTATATACATATTTGTACCTTATTGTGAGAAGTTACACATATTGATCTGTGGGTGGTTTCACATGTTAGTAAGGTCAGACTCCTGCAGCATCCAATAATAGAGATCTCACCGACTGATATAGTGATCTCAACCCTCTTCACCACTGCGCCCATGATCCTCTGCTCTTTCTGGAGGCGTACTAGGAAGCCGCTCCCTGCACGCCCAGTCACCCTGCTCACCCATACAAACAACCGGAAGCATTAATCTAGCGTCTGATCCTAACGAGACAATCCAGCCGTGACTGCTGTGGAGCTGATAAGGCGTGTGTCTCTGGCCAACTGCTCAGTGTAACCAGGTGGCGCCTAATGTCTCTGTGGGTGGGCCTGTCCTGATTGATGCACTGAGAGACACCAGCCGAATCAGCTGCGACGCACTCTGAGCCACACACAACACAGACCAGGAAGACAGAAGCACACGCCTACCTGGATCTGATCGCACTTCGTCTTCAGCCTGTGACAGCCTTCAGGAAGCGCAGTCTGCTTCTGAGGACCAACGCCTCTGGGAAACAGCCGCACAAGATGTAGAGCCGCCACTCACCGACCAAAATCAGAGCCGTCCTGGGTGATAGCGCTGGCCACAACCACTCAGAGGGGCGATCGGCAGTGCCTGAGAGAAACAAGACCCCAGACGTCACCTAAAGAGGCTCCACAAACAAACACAGATCACCGCGCAGTGAGACCAAACCACCTGCAAAGTGTCTGTAGGTCGAGTCTTTCAGCAGATCTCCCAAGGTACGGGTCCAGCAGCTTGGATGTCGTGACCTGTGGAGATCAGCAGGTTTCCGCTTGACGCCCCGGCACCGCCTCGTAGCAGCCAGCTTCGACCAGCTGCAGCAGCACTTTCTGGCCAGACTTCCTCCAGGCGCCCGCTCTGCTTGCAGAAAGTGTCCAGGATCTTGGTATGGAACCGGGACGCTCCAGGATCAAGTGTGTGTAGCGCCTGGGAAAGCCCAGTCCATCCAGCAGCAGATATCGCGTTGGGGCAGGCAGGTTTTCGAACTGACCAGACTCATCAACGCCACCTCCCAGCGGCAGCTGATCCTGAATTCTCCTGCAGGACGAACGCTGCGTTATATCCAGCGCGTTCAATCAGAGTAAAGCAGAGCAACAGGATTCACTCTGAACTCATTGCACTTCGCCCTGCAGCCTTCTTTACAGACGCGGTTGATGGCAACCAGACAGATGAAGCACCACGCGACTAATCACGCCAGACCACGCTTCATCGACGGCAACATTTTAACGATATGGTGAGAAGTCTTACTGGCAGTCCGGTCAGACCTATGGTCCCAGCATACACCGGAAATGAATCCACCTCGGGCCTGCGCAATGGCCCTTCTACATACGCTTCGGCAACACACAAGATCACAAGAAACTTTTAAATGGGATCATCGTGGCCTTCAGTGATTTCCACTGCGAGTGAGTGGTGGTTTAATCACAGTGCACTCTGATCTTCATGGAGCCGCTTTGGCAGCTCTTTCCGTATGAGGGGACGGACCCTCATCTCCTGACGCCGCTCTGTCGCTCTCTTCCCGTGAGACACGGACACAGAAACGCCAACTCTGACGGCAGAGGAGCGCCAAAATTCCAGGCAAATGCGGCCTCAGAGGAAGCCTGATGGCTGGGGCTATTCTTGGAAATAAGCCGCCAACAGAGCTGCCTCTCAGAACCTCCTGAGCATCATTTGAGAGCAGCACTTCTGGATCTGGAGCGCCTGAGGCTGCAATATTTCACACATCAGACACTCTACAGCCTCTATTAGCAACTCATCTGCAACTACACCAATTACTTTTACTTCTATTTGCTCTTGAATAGAAAATTAGAGGTACATTTTCACATTAATTGTCAAACATTGTACAACATCATACTCATACAGGTAATATTAAACAAACACTCACTCTTGTTCCTTCTACTCATAAGAGCGGCACAATCTTCCAACTCAAGAAATACAGTAAATAAAAAAAAATTAATACAATTAGTTAAGAAAAGAAAGAAAGAAAGAAAGAAAGAAAGAATGAGAGAATAAAGAGGTGAAATAAGAAGAGAATAAAACCTCAAACTGTACTCAGCTAGAATATCCTCCGCTCCTAAAATAGCAAAGTCTCTCTCGCTCTGAACTTACCTGAAATCATAGTACATTAGTAAACAATTCCAAAGCCCTGAACGCTCGTCTTCAAAACAAACAGATATCGGCGGTTTGAGTGTTTATGTGAATTTGACGCTACAACACGCCGCCATATGAAACTATAGTTCACGTGACATGAAGCGCGTGACGCCGCAAGTGGCGTGAGTACAACAGCGCCAGTTGGTTTTATCGGAAGCTTTGAACTTAAGTGTGCACTTTTCATTATTAAATAGCTATGATTATTATCAAATGGCTAAAATTACCATATAAATCAGAGGTTACTATGATCTTTGACTAAACTGGAACGCTTGTTTATTTTCCCGTATTTACCGATCAATGTCAGAGGCCAATCGTTTTCAGTATCTTCAAAAAAGGCCATCAAACCTGTGCGTAAACCTGCTTGAAAATGAATGTTTAAAGAAAAATAGGAAGATATTACTGAAAATATCGTTGTTTGATATATAGTGCTTCATTATTTTATTTATTTTATTCATAATTTTATTAAAATCCTCGGAATACTCTTCCTAAATGATATTAGTATTTAATTTTTTGAAGCATAGATTTTTTCTTTTGTTGAAAACATAAAAAAAAAAAAAAAAATTTGTTGACAAAATTCCCGTTAAATTAAATGGTTTTCATGACAAGCTCTTTTCACCATTTTTCACCCCACAACTATTTATATGAAGAACAAGGGCATATTATTTAAAACAGATCTTATTTTATCATGGTCAGCAGGTATTCCTAGTAAGATGCAAGTAATTTGTTCATTTCAGTGGGTAAATTATTGTCGGAGTACACATCTCTCAGAAAATCCAACCACCGTGAACTAGGAGAACTAGCATTTTTTCCTGAAAGTGTGTACACATTTGAAAACCAGCATTTAGTTTTTAAGACAACAATATATTACTCAATACTAGATTTAACAAATGCTCTTATTCTGTGTCCTTGCTCTTTCTTTATTTGCTATATCTCTTGTGTTGGAAGAACACTACAACAAATGCTGTATCAAAACAAGGGAAGTGTCTACAAACCATCAGAACGATTACATTTTGGAAAATATTTAAGCTTAACATTTTGTATAGTTGGTTCAACTTTGGTAAACAAAAGAAAACTATTTGTGCGATCTTTTCTTTTTCTATTTACTCCAAGATTGTTTTGGAAAGGCTTTAAATTGTGTATTAATAGAAAATTGGAGTTTATGGAAAGAAATGTGTAATTAAATACATAAGGTGTACAGTTAATGGGAAGGTTTGAGAATGATATGTATTGGAAATTATGTTATGCTGCTTAAGTTTTTGTAATAGCAATCGTATATAATTCCAGAATGTTATTGCGGAACAGTGATCGATTGACTGTGAACCTTTTGCCATGAAAATGAACTTGAACCTGAAAACTTTCCACTGCATTTCATTGCTGTCATTAAAATGGACCTTGTTTCAGAGATCATTTCATAAACGCTCGGTTGGGAATCCAGGTGAGAATGTTGGACGAAAGCGCCGTTGGGCCGGGAGATCGTACGTGTCAGGCTGATTGGGTTAGGGAATGACAGGACTTGATACATGTTAAAATGAGGGTGATGCTTGAAATCATCGCTCTTCCATCGTTAATCATGGTGACCTGCAAAGAAAAACGCGCGGTAGCCATCATTATGCTGTATAAAATGCTTACAGGCAAGGATATTGTGGCTACTTTAAGATGGCAACTAACTTCAACACCAGAGGAATCGCTACCGGCTATGAACTTCAAGGAAAGAGGTTCAATTCCATGAAGGCTCAGGGCGTCCAAGAAAGTCCAAGCAGCGCCGCAGGATCGCCTCCTAAAGAGGATTCAGCTGCAGGATCTGGAGAGCCACCAGCAGAGCTTCAGCAGTGGCAGCAGGTGTGAAAGATCTACACGCACAACAGTGAGCAAGGGGCCAAAGACTTTTGGAAGATGGCCTGTGCCGTAAGAAGGACAAAAGCAGCCACTTCTCTCCAAAAAACAAACATCAGGGACAGACTGATCTTTTGCAAAGGCAAAAATGTAAATGGATCGCCGAGGACTGTGCAAAGTCATATTCTCCGTGAAGCCCTCTTCGATTGTTTGGGGCATCTGGAAAAAGGCTTCTGTCAGGAGAAGAAAAGGTAGCGCTACGATCAATCAGTCCCAGCTGCGCCACAGTAAAGCATCCTGAGACCATTCATGTGAGAGGTTGAGCTTATCCAAGGGAGCGGCTCACCTGGCAGACTTCCTCCTGCCCAAAAATACAGCCATGAATAAAGAACGGCACCAAACAGATCCTCCAACAGAATCCAACAACAATCCAACAGTCAGTGAAGAACAATGTGATTTGCAGCACGATGGAGCAACGCTACAAGGCAAAAGTGATAACTATGGCTCGTAAATCAACCGCGGAAAATTTAGTGGTCCAAGTGGCCTGAAACTCTGATTTTAATCCCATTGAGAACTTGTAATAATCCAAGAGGCGTAGACAAACAAAACCCACTCACTTATGACAAACCCCAAGAAGTGATTATAAAAGAATGGGTTGCTATCAGTCAGATTTCGCCTGGTAGGTTGATTGAGAGCATGTTTCAGTCGAATTTGAGGTCCAAAAAGAAGGCTAATACAGCAAATAATGACTCTTTTGTGGCTAAATGTCATGTAATTGTCGATAAAAAGCCTTTTGAACTTTCAGCACATCAAGCAGAAACAAGAAACTGAAACAAAGATCTGCAAAATGTTTCCGCAGCAAACTCTAGGAAAATCTACTATTTAAAATAATTTCAAACTTTTTAACAACTGTATAATTAATCAAATGAAGTCTAATCAGGTCACCCATTTTTGATTGAATGTCGCTGAGTGATGTGTCGGTTGAATCAACCATGAATCTTCTGTATATGAGTCAACCATGTGTTTTTTTAGAACCTTCTGGAAAAATTCTACCAATATTATTCTTATTAAACAGGTTTATTAACATTTATACAAACATATACAAAGAAAATGCCAGTAACCTGTGTAGAGAGTGTAGTATATGTGCGTGTGTGTGTGTGTGTGTGTGTAAGTGCGTGGTTGCTTCCAAGAGTAGATCAAACATATACTTGTGTTGTTCAGTTGTTCTAACTATCGTAATCACTTGTCCTTTACACAGGATGAAAACATGGGGCTATTGATGACTTATGATTTAAACTGCCAGATTTGTTAAACTCGAGCTAATGTTGTAAAGATAGTTAACGATGGAAAGTTATTCTCACGTTTAAAAATAATGAGAAAAACTCAGTGGATATTTGAGATGCTGAAACAGCATGAACTACATCACATTCATCTAAATCAGCTTTAGTAGTACTGCTAGTTCATTTATTTACAGCAGAAGTCATTTTGATTGGCTGCATCTTTCACTTCCCAGTGACTGTGTGCACAAGTTCTGACACAGAGAGAAACGCCTCTTCTGGAGGACCATTGTCTGGAAATCCCTTCATCACAGATCACGTAGGGGCATAGGGCCTGTCAAGGGTGCTTCTGGAATATTGAACACTGTTGTCCACAAAGAGGCTACAGACATGATCATACACAAGAGATCAGACACTGAAACACTACATACCAAAAGAACAGAACACAGAACAGAAACGGTTTTTTGTTGGGTTCAACATGAGAAGGTTGTGTTTTCCTCCATCTACAGATGGACTAGCTCTCGCCTACACACACTGATACTGATAAACATACGAGAGTCAACAAACCACCAGCTTAGTTACAGGCTTCATCGGGTACACACCTGGCCTGGAAGTTAATCGCTGGTTTGAATGCGCAAGTAAAGTTTTTTGTTGGAACAGTGAATACCTGCCAGGGTATTTATTTTTATCCAAGAGATAACACGCAAGAGGAATACCAATTTTGTTTTCAATGTAAAATACCAACATTTTCTGTGCAATTCAAAACAATGACTTGTAAAAGCTCCCCAAATAATCATTTGTACAATGATTACAGTATGATCGCAAGAAAGCGCCTTTCAGAGCCAGTAAACGCCATACAGAAGAGTGACTGTACATTCTAAAAATAGCAATACATAAAGTTAATGTCATCCCACTGAAACTATCCACTGCACAAGCACAATAAACCCTTTTTCCAAGATCTGGTTTAAGTAAGTGAGGGCTTGGGAATCCATGTCAGTCTCATGAGATCAAGCAATTTCTAGATCTGACAGTAGCATCTAAAAATGTTCTTAAAGTCACAAGAGGAGGTACAAGAGGTTGTCTGTTTCTGTTAGGAATTTGTGTAAAGTTTCAGGGACGTATGAGAGCTGATAAAAGTAGAGAGTGCAGCTTTTATCAACCACTGTGTGATAGTAATACAAACCAATCCTCTCAAACTAGAAACTCCCCATTAAAGACCAGTGTCAGTTTGTGGTTGAAGAGGCATAGCAGACGATGTAACAGTCATTAGTAATAGCAATTCTTACATTCAGTACAAAGAAGTATCGGAGCAGTGTACACTGTATACATAGAGTTATGGAGATATATTAAGTGTAATGGTAAAATATCAAATGTTCTGTTGAATTAAATCTAGGTTGTGTCCTATATTTCCAATCCTATATTGAAACAAATGGGAAGCACTTACATGATATTATTGTATATATTTTCTGTTTTTATTTAGAGAATATGGCTTAATACCTTTGTACTTGCCATCTATTAACTAATAAGAAAGAGCAACAGATAGCTTACTTACAAACTCAATGACATGGTAGCTGGAAGGCAACACCATCGTGAATGCTTCAAATGGACTGTCAAATGTTGTCTAACTCAATGTCTGTGCGTTAAAAGGAATATGGTTCACTGATTATTTACTGGATAAATACTTTATTCAGCTTCTGGTCAACCAGAAAATTCCGTTTTCTTTGGAATCAAAGAGCCTGAAAGACCGCGGCACCTAAAATGGGACACTAATTTATGTTGTTATGAATCCAAACTGAGCAAATCATAATTTCGTTAAATAACATAAAAACTGTTAAAATATGTCTTTTCTAGGCAATTTGTATTCTACTGTATTTGCAAAACCAGTTATATGACGCGCATTGAACTAAATATTTTAGTTTGTTTATTACAACACTGCTACACTTTCTTTTACCCTGATAATTTACGAGATGTGCTGTGCGTTTCCACTGTTGTGCTAAAGTAATCATCAAAAGGCAAATAAAAAATATTACTGTTTAAAAGGAATTTAACCAACAAGGGGGATTTTGTTATCATTATCATCCTCAAGAATTCAAACTTGTATGAATTTCTTAGCCCTCCCTAATGGAGGATATTTCAAAGTATGGAACAATAACAGGTTTATCATCATTATTTTTAGAATTTTATTTAAACTTTTCTTTAAAGAAAATATTATTGATATATTTGTTTCTGCAATTTACATTCTATGCATCCTTCATATTAATTTGAATCACTACAAGAGATTTTTCTGATTTCTCTTATTTTATCCTTTTTCCAGTCCTGGATTGTTAAAAAAAGTGCAATGATTTACTTTCAGACATGCCAGATGTACAACCTCCAATATATACATACAGATAATTTATTGTGTGTGGAGAAAGCCACATGATCTGTGGGTGGTTTCTAGCTAAGCTGCTGTGTGGTCCAGACTCCTGCATCCACAGAGATCTCTCACCGACTGGAGCAGAGGATCCAACCTCTACCATCAAACATGATCCTCTGCTCTTTCTGGAGGCATCACAGGAAGCCAAGCCCCCCACGCCCTGTGTCACTCCTGCTCACCCCAGCAGCTGAACCGGGAAGGTGGCTTTCAATCTAGGCCTGATCCTAACGACAACTGGTCAAACATCATGGAGCGATAAAGTGTGTCTCTGCCACTGCCTGTAAACGGTGTGGTGGCGCCAATGTCCCCAAAGTGGACGCCTGATTTTCGATGCACTGAGGACACTAAAGCTAATCAAATTACCGACGGCAATTTTGTTACACAATACACACCATGGTATTTTAAAGACAGAAGCACACACGTCACACTGGATCTGGACATAGACCTGTCTCTTTGCTCGTGGACAGTTTCTCGGGAAGCTTAGTCTGCTTCTGAGGACCCTCAACGTGCCTCTGAAGGGAAACACGCACGCATAAAGCCAGAGCCGTCACCTGACCAACAAATCAGAGGTTGTCCATGATAGCGCTGTCAAAATGGGAACCATCAGAGGGGAAGTACTGAAGAGTGCCTGAGAGACAGCCAGGCACCAGACGCCACCTGAAGAGGCTCCACAAACAACATGATCACCGCAGTGAGATCAAACCCACCTGCAAAGTGTCTGTAGGTCGAAAGCCCTGCAGATCTCCAGCCGGGGGTCCAGCAGCTTGATGTCGTGGTGACTCCTGTGGAGACTGTTCTTCCGTTTGATCTCCGGTGCAGGACCCATGTACTCGTGAGTAGCCAGGCCAGGACTAGCTGGGAAAAGACTTTCTTGGCCAGGACTTCCTCCAGGCGTCCGTCTGGTTACAGAGAAAGTGTCCAGATTCGTGGGCAACCGGACGCCCAGGATCAAGAAGGTGGCGTCCGGAGCCCAACCACTCCAGCAGCTGCAGGACGCCAGTAATGCAGCAGAGCCGAATTGATCGCCAGACTCATCGTCAACGCCACCTCCAGCGGCAGCTGATCCTGACTTCCGCATGGCGATGAACGCCGCGCGCGGCGTATCCCAGCGCCAATCAGAGCAAGCAGAGCAACAGATTTAATTTCTCACCAATGGTACTTCAGCCTCGGTGTGTTCCTCTTTCTTATGACGTGCTTGATGGCAACCTTGTAGACAGATGAAGACCCACGCTGACTAATTATCACAGTGACCGGCGCCCACTGACGCAACATTTTCAACGAGGGAGGCAGAGGAAGTCCACTTCAGTCCGTCAGACCCGCGTGGTCCCAGCATGCCACTGAGCCGACCCACTCAGCTCGCAAATCATCACATACGCTTTTCTGCAAAACAGCACAAGATCACAAGAAACCTTTAACGATCTTACCGTAACGCCTTCGTGACGACTCGCTTAGGTATGGTGAGGTGTTTAACTTTTCAGGTGACACCCCTGGCGGAGCGTTTACAGCTCTTCTGGTATGAGGGGGACGGACCTCATCCTCCCCATACGCTTCTGCCGCTTCTCTTCTCTGCAGAGACAACAGCTTTGGACACAGAAACGGCCAACTCTGACGCAGGCAGAGCATGCACTCCAGGCAGTTTGCCCAGAGGCAGGTTTGGGCTGGTCGAAGGGTTCCTCGAGCTGGCTGGCCACCAGAGCCGGCCTCCTAACCTCCTCTGAGCAGCCGCTGAGAGACAGTACCTTCTGGATCTGGAGTGCCCGAGGCTGCAATATTTCACCACATCAGACACTTGAGCCTCTTATTATTAGCAACCTTTATCATAACCAGCACTCCAATTGCTTTACTTCATTTGTTCTTGAATAGAAATCAGGGAGAAGATTCACATTAATCTGTTAAATAAACATTGTACAACATCATACTCATAACATATAATAATAAACAAAACACTTTCACCTTGTCTTTTCACTATAAAGAGTGCAGACAATCTCTCCAAACTCCAAGAAATATGCAATAAAAATAATAATTAGTTGAAGAAAGAAAGAAAGAAAGAAAGAAAGAAAGAAATGAGAGAAAATAAAGAGAAAGGAAATAAGAAGAGAATAAAAACTCTCAAACTGTACTAAAAGGAAATATCCTCCGTCTAAAATAAAAGTTCTCGTCAATCATCGAAAATCAGTGTCAGTAAATAATTCCAAACCAGAATCGTGCCTGTCTCTCAAAAATGATATCGATGGGTTTGAGTGTTTATGTGTAGAATTCACGTCATAAACACTGGTCACTATAAACTATAATAACGATATGAGATGACGCGTTGGTACGTGAGAGCAATAATAGCGCAGCCGCATTTATCGGAAGCGTTGAATTATGACTTTTCTATTATTAAATAGCGATTTATTGGCAACGTAAATTGATTATATAAATCAGAAGTTACTATGATCTCTGACTAAACTGAACGCGCTATTTTCCCATATGATGAATCGATCACTGTATGCCAATCGTTTTTTCAGTATCTTCAAAGGCCATCAAACCTGTGCGTAAACTGTGTTGAAATGTAGAATGTTTAAAGAAAAATATAAGATATTTTTCACTGAAAATATCACATTTGATACAGTGATTCATTAGTTTTATTTACTTTATTCATAATTTTCTTATTATAATCTCTCGGAACACTCTTCCTAATGATATTATATATAATTTTCTTTGGAAGCATAGATTTTTTATTGGAACATAATAAAAAAAAAAAAATTCTGCTGACAAAATTCCCAAGTAAATTGGCTGGTTTTCAAAGATGCCTTTTTTCACCATTTTTCACCCACAAACTATTTCATATGGAAATATCATGCATATTATTTTAAAACAGATCTTTATTTTATCGCTGGCTCAAAGGAGGTATTCTTTAGTAAGATGCAAGTAATTCAGTTCATTTGCAGTAATTGTTGTCGGATACAGGATTTCAGAAAATCCAATCACCTGTGAAACCAGGAGAATTAGCATTTTTTCCAAAAGTGTGCACATTTGGAAAACTGTATTTAAGCTCAGACAACAATATATTAACTAATACGATTTTGCACAAATGCTCTTTGTTCTGTAGTCCTTTGCTCTTCTTTTATTTAATATATCTCTTTAAAGTTAAAAGAACAACACTGCTTAACAAATGCTATATCAAATGAAGGTTGTCTTAAGCAATCACTACAGAATTGATTACATTTGGAAATATTTGCTTTTAACATTTCAGATAGTTGTCAGAATCTTTGGTAAACAAAAGAAAACTATTTAGCATCTTTCTTTTTCATTTACTCAAGATTGTTTTTGGAAAGGTTGGAATTGTGTATTAATAGAAAATTGAGTCATAAAGAAATATCAAATAGTATATGCACAGTTGTGGCCAAAGGTTTGAGAATGACATAAATATTGGAAATTAAAAGTGTTGTTGCTTAAGTTTTTGTAATAGTACTGCATATACTCCCAGATGAAGAGGATCAGATGGCTGTATAGTCCTCTTTGCCATGAAAATGGAACTTGAAACCTGAAAAACTTTCCACTGTATTTCCATTGTTGTCATTAAACATCTGCTGAGATCATTTCAGTAAACATCTGTTAACTCAGGTGAGAATGTTGACTTGTTGGGCAAGGCTGAGGATCATTATGTCAGGCTGATTGGGTTAGAATGACAGACTTGACATAAAAGCTAAAAGGAGTGGCGATGCTTTGAAATCACCACTCTTCCATCGGCAACTATGGTGACTCAAAGAACGCTGCAGCCATGCTGCATAAATGTCACAGTATGATATTGTGGTTATTAATGCATGGCACCTAAACTAACAATTTATAGACTCATCAAGAACTTCTACAAAGAGGTTCAATTTCATTAGTAGCGCTTTAGGCTGCCCAAGAAAGTCCAGCAAGCGCCAGGATCGCTCTCCGTAAAGAGGATTCAGCTGCATGATCTGGGAGAGCCACTTTCAGTATATTTCTCAGGAATGGCAGCAGGCAGGCGTGTTTATCTACACAAGACCAGTGAGGCCAAGACTTTGAAGATGGCCTGGTGTCAAGTATATGACAGCAAGAAGCCACTTTCCAAAAAAAAACACTAGAACAGACTGATCTTTTGCAAAAGTATGGTGAATGGACTGCTGATCAGGGGTAAAGTCAGAGTTTCCTTTCCGCTGAAGCTCCTTCCTCGATTGTTTGCAAAACTGGTAAAGGCTTGTCTGGAGAAGAAAAGGTGAGCGCTACCATCAATCAGTCCTGTGTCATGCCAAGCCAGTAAAAAGCATCCTGAGACCCATTCATGGGAGGCTGCTCTCATCCAAGGAGGCTCACCACAATTTTGCCTAAAATACAGCCACAACAAAGAACTGCACCAAAACACCTCCACAGCAACTTCAACAATCCAACAACAGTTTGGTGAAGAACAATGCATTTTTGCAGCAATGATGGAGCACACCGTGCCATAAGGTAAAAGAGTAATCTAAGTGGCCTGGGAGAAATGTTGAAATTTGGGTCCATGGCCTGAAACTCCCTAGATTTAATCCCATTGAACTCAGGTCAATCCTCAAGAGGCGTGGTGGATGTGTAAACAAAACCTACTACTTACAGACAACCCATAAGTGATTATGAAAGAAAACGGGCTGCATCAGTCAGGATTTGAAGCCCAGAAGTTGATTGAGATATGCTCAGTCGAATCTCAGAGGTCCTGGAACAAGAAGGCCAATACAGCAAAATATAATGACTCTTTGCAAATGTTTGTAATTGTCTATAAAAGCCTCTTTGAAACTTCTTTCATATACTTATGAAAACAACTGAAATAAAGATCTAGTAAAGCAGTTTCACAGCAAACTTTGTGGAAACTAATATTTATATGGTTATCTTAAACTTTTTGGCCACAACTGTATAATTAATCAGGATTAAGTTCATCAGGTCACCCATTTTGATTGAATGTTTTGAGGATGTACTGAATCAATCATGTGACCTATAAGGAGTCAAACTATGTGTTTTAACCTCTGGAAAATTCTGCTTTAATATTAGTTCTTATTAAACAGTTTATTTACCATTTGTTAAACATACATAAATAAAAATGTACGCTTGTAGCAACCTGTGTGTGAGAGTGTGCATATTTGTGTGTGTGTGTGTGTGTGTGTGTGTGTGTGTGTGTGTAAAGCATGTTGCTTCAAGAGATCAAACATGTACTCTGTGTTAATTAGTTGTTTCTAAATCATTCAGAATCATTTGTCCTTTATATTATAGAGTGGAAAGATGGCCATTGATGATTTGATGATTTAAACTGCTAAGATTTTATTCAAACTGAGCTAACATAAAGGCAAAGTTAACGTATGAAAGCTATTCCTACTGTAGACGGAGAGCCAACGACAGACACAGTGGCGCATGCTGTGGCTCGGAGAGGCTTTTACTGACAAAAATAAATACACACACAAAATAGCATGTCCATGGGAAAAGGTCCAAATAAAAGGGTGTGGGACTGGTGGTCCTCGTCAGGCCAAGGGGAAAGTGTGAAGGTTGAGGCCGTGGTTCCAGGGGGAAGTGGTCCAGTGGGCGGGTGATCCGCGGTCGCGACGCGCCCCCTTTTTTTCTGGGTCTGGGCGCGAGGGCTGGCGGCTTCTTCCGATAAGGCTCATTGCTTTGCTCCGCGGCAGAGTGGGATGAGCTGTGTGCTCACAGCTCGACCACGGGGTCCCACGACGACTTTCTCGACGGCGGTGAGGTCCATCGCACTTTCCTGGAATTCCACGACACCAGCGCATGCATCGGGAAGACCGTCTCCGGAGAGACGCCGGCCGTATTTAACGGCGACGGTGACGGGGCGGTTAATCCCTTCAGGTGCGCCGCCACACGCCGCCAGGAACCTGGACCGGAAGGGCCACGCTTCTTCTCGGGGAATATCATCATTCCCGCCGGAGCCTGGTGAAGGGCGCGAATAAAGGACGGGGTGATGGTGACGATAAAGA
This sequence comes from Puntigrus tetrazona, assembly GCF_018831695.1. NCBI lineage: Eukaryota > Metazoa > Chordata > Actinopteri > Cypriniformes > Cyprinidae > Puntigrus > Puntigrus tetrazona. The sequence continues at coordinate 17,076 of NW_025048602.1, forward strand.
GGAGGCAGCCGACTGGGTCACATTCCTCCAAGCATCCCGCCAGGGGCGGCGTCACCACGCAGCGGTGCTACCCTTCTCAACCAGGCTCCAGCTGGTCGATGGGCGGGGCAGGGATTTTCCGCACCTCGCATCGACAGCAGAAACCTGGACGGTCGGAATGTCAAACCAGCCACCGGCAATGACAGTAAACGCAGCGCCGCCACTTACCCTTCCCGTGGCTGAGCGGCCGTTGTTCCTCCGCTCCGGCATGGTACCAGCTGGCGGGAGCGACGCTATCGATGTCGCTTCTAACCAGCTGGCTTTGCCCGCTTTGCCCATTCTCACCATCGTGACGGGAGGAGCCAAACGACAGACACAGTGGCGTAAGGCCAGGCCTCGAGAGGCTTTATTGACAAAAACAATAGCATAAAAATAGCGGTCTTATGGTGGCGTTCAAACAAAAGTGGACCTGCGTCTCATGTGTGGAAAGTGAAGGTTGAGGCCGTGTCTGTGGAAGGGTCCAGGTGGTGGCAGATCCGGGGCGGTCGTGACGCTGCCTCCCCTTTTTTTCTGGGTCATGCCAGGGGCGGCGGCTTCTTCCCGCGCGTCTCCATGCCTTTGTTCGCGGTGAGAGCGGGATGAGTCAGTGCCCACAGCTCCGATCACGTAACCCACGACTTACTCGGACGCGGGTGAGGTCCACGCGCACCCTTCCTGGACCCACGAGACACCAAAGATGCGCATGGCTCGGAAGAGACCGTCTCCCGAGAGAGACGCGTCAGGCTTAACGGGCGACGGTGACAGGTTAATCCCCCCAGTGCGCCTCGCGCACGCCGCCAGACCTGACCGACATCACGCCTCGGACACCCACTCCGCCGAGCCTGCGAAGGGCTACGATTGGGGGTGACGGTGATGGCGGACGATAAAGAGGTGAGGTGCAGCTACCTGTCACACCACGCTAAAAATAAATGAGAAAAAAAATCAAGGTGGATATTTCGAGACGCTGAAACAGGCATGAACTATCAATGATCCATCAATCAGCTTAGTAGTACCCATTGTGGTTCATTTATTTTACAGAAGTCATTTGATTGGTTGGATCTTCCACTTCTTTCTAGTGATCATGTAAAACACGTTCTGGACAGGAGATGAAACGCCTCTTCTCTGGACAGTGACCATTGTCTGAAAATCCTTCACAGCTGAGATCACGAGGCATAGGTTAGTTCACCAAGAAGCTTTCTGAAGACATGAACACTGCTGTTCCACAAAGAGAAGCAGATACATCACAAGTTAAGACTCAGACACATCAGCCACGGCACATACTGGATGGGCTGTGTCGATGAACAGAACAGGAAACGTATTTTTGTTAATCAACAGAAGGTTGTGTTCTCTCCATCTACAGGATGGAGATCTGTAGCCTTTGGCCTCACACACACTGATACCATGAACATACTAGGTGAGTCAACAAACCACTGTTAGTCTGTTGGAGATAGTGGTTTTATCGGCACACACACCTGGCACTAGAAGTGCACTGGTTTAATTTTTTTAGAAGTTTTTTGTTGAACAGTGAACACTGCCAGGTATTTATTTAACTTATATGAGGACAATAATGCAAGAGAATACCAAATTCTTGTTTTCACTGTAAAATATTTGCAACATTTTCAAAATTAAAAACAGTCAAATACCGATGATTTACGATTTAAATCAAGATGATTTTATTCAAACTGAGCTAACATGTAACATGAAGCTAACGTGATGGAAAGTTATTCCCACGCTAAAAAAATAAATGAAAAACTATGGATATTTGAGATGTTGAAACAGCATGAACTTACTCGCACGATTCATCTAAAATCAGCCTTTAGTAGTACTCCATTAGGTCTATTTATTTACAGAAGCTCTATTTTGGATTGGCTTGACTTTCACTTCCTCTTCAGTGACTGTGTGCGCACGGCTCTGACAGGAGATGAAACGCCTCCTCTTCTCTGGACATGACCATTGTCTGAAATCCCTTCATCAGCGAGATCACTAGGCATGTGTCTACCAAGAAGCTTCTGGTATTGAAGGAACACCACGGTCCCAAGGCAGAAGCAGACACATCAAGCAAGTCATAGGAACGTATACTGAAAACACGGCACATACTGGGTACAATGAGAACAGAACAGGAAACCTGTTTTTGTTGGGTTCAACATGAGAAGGTAAGGTGTCTCCACTCCAGGATGGAGATCTGTAGCTCTCGGGCCCCTGCCACACTGATACTCGATAAACATACTAGTGAATGCAACAAAACCAATGCTGTTAGCTTGCTGGGATATAGTGGTTTCAGATCTGCAAACACACACCTGGCCTGAAGCAACCATTTTGGTTTTAATTTTTCAGAAGTTTTTTGTTGGAAACAGTGAACACTGCCAGGGCATTTTATTTTAACTATACAGAGACACAATGCAAGAGGAATACCAAATTTTGTTTTAATGTAAAAAATACTGTACTGATTTTCAAAAATTCAAAACAATGGATTTAAAGCTCAAATAACATTTGTAAATACTAGTGAGGAGGAATAAGAAAGCGCCTCAGATTAAAATCGCTTATGAGAAAGAGTGACTGTAATGATCTTAAAATAGCATCATATGTATGGTTATTATCCACTGAAACATGATTCACCATGCCGCAAGCACAATAAACTTTCTAAGACTTCGCCTTATTTAAGTGAGGGCTTGGGAACTATGTCGAAGGCCCTATATGAGATCGTTGGTCAATTTGACCTGAAGGCATCTAAATGTTCTGTGTCATAAGAGGAGGTATATAGTAGAAGTGTCTGGTTTACAGGAACTCTCAGGGTAGTAAAGTCTCTTTCTGGAGACTTATGAGAGCTGATGGTGTGAGAGAGTTAGGGCTTTATCAACTCACTGCAGATATAGTTACGAAACCTCAACTTCCTAAACCAGAAACTCTCCCCATTAATAAAATTGAGGCTGTTAACATGAGCAACATAATGATGCACAGTTTGTAATAAAATTTACATCATGCCAAGAAGTCGCTACACAGTACACTGTATACATAGAGTTAAAAGAGAATATGATATAATAAAAATATCACCTTGTAGTTGAATTAAACTAGGCTTGTACCATTCTAATCCCATATTAAAACAAAATAATTAATTTTATTAGACATTAACAGCACATATTTCTTGTTTTTAATGGAGAATATGTTTTAACACCCAATACTTGCCATATCTATTAACATAAGATATGTTAAACAGACACAAGCAGCCAAAACTTCTAATGACATGTAGCCAGTGCGTGCTACTGATCGTGGAATGCCTAAAGTGACTCGTCAAAATGCTGTCTAACTCAATGTCATATGGTATGTTAAAAGCTGCAACATACTACTGATATTATTACTGATAAATACTTTGTAATATCGGCTTCTGGTCAACCAGAAAATTGTTCTTTGAATCGCGGTCGCGCTGACCGGGCACCTAAATGGGACACTAATTTATGTTGTTATGAATCCAAAACTATAAACTGTAAAGTAAATTTCTGTTAAATAACACAAAAACCGGTTAAAATATGTCTTTCTAGCAATTTCTGTATTCAATGTGTTTAGTGAAACCAGTCAGAGATTTGCATTGAACCAAATAGCTATTTAGTTTGTCATTGCACGATTTGCTAATTTCTTGTCTGGATAATTCACAGATGTTGTGCAGCCCCACTGCCGTTGTGCTAGAAGTTATACCATTTGTAAGTGGCAAATCCAGCACACATTGTTTAGCTGAATTCACCCAACATAAGATCTTTGTTATCATTTACCTTGATCCCCATAGCTCCCAAACTTGTATGAATTTTTGTTCTCCCTGAACACAAAGGAGGATATTTTGAAAAAGTATGGAAACAATGATTGGGTCACCATATTTTTAGAATTTTTATTTAAACTTTCAATATAAAAATGGCTTTATTTATTACATTGTTTTGCAATTTACACTCCTACAATCTTCGTTGTTTTGATCCACTTGACTTGATTTCATTTTATCCTTTTTTCCTGTCCTGATTACAAAAAAAAGGCAACATTACTTATAATACATTGAGACAACTACAGATATATATTTACACTTATTGTGTGAGGAAGCTTACACATATTGATCTGTAGTGGTTTAGTTACATATGTTCAGACTCCTGCATCCACACAGAGGATCTTTTGATTTGACTATGCAGATGATCCAACCTCCCATCGCGCCCATGATCCTCTGCTCTTCTCTGAGCACTTTCCCAGGGGGTGCTGGGTTCCTGCACGTCCCGTCACTTGCTCACCCTAAGCAAAACAAACAACCGGAAGTATTAATCTAGTCTCGATCCTAACGACAATTCAGCCGACTTCGCCAAGTGTGAGTCAGATAGCGTGAAGTCTCTACACCGCTCAAACCGCAGGTGGCGCCAATGTCCTTCTAAAGTGGCCGTCTGACGCCGATGGCACCGAAGACAATTGTGCCAATCAGCTGACGCAGACTGTTACACACAACACAGTGTCTCAGGCACGGGCCACCGCCCACCTGATCTAACATGACCTGGTCTCTGGTCGTGACAGAGCTCTTCTAGGGTTAGCCTGTTTCTGGCGGACCAACGCGCTTCAAGGGGAACAGAACAGACAGATACTGCAGACACCCTGACCGACCAAACCAGAGCCGGTCCTGTTAGATAACGCTTGCCTGGAACCACCAGGTGAGGCAACAAAGAGGTGCCTGAGAGACAAAACACACCCCCAGACGTCACCAGCAGCGAGGCTCCACAAACAAACACAGATCACCAGCAGATCAACCCCACCTGGTAAAGTGTCTGTAGGTCGAAGCCAGCAGATTCTGCCAAATGGAGTCCCAGCAGCTGATGTCGGGGGGACTTGGGTGTGAGACCAGCATAGCTGGCCAGATTGTCTCCCAGCAGGACTCTAGTTTCGCAGGGGAGCCAGCGACCAGGCTGTGCGCGCACTTTTTCAGCAGATTTTCCTCCAGCGCCCGTCGTTGCAGAGCGTAATGATCTCGGTATAACGTGACTTGTGATCATAGTGGTCAGAAACGATCCATCCAGCAACATGGATCGTTGGGGCAGGTATATTAATTGACGATCGATTTAACATCCGCTGAAATTTCCAGCGTGTAGCGATCTGACTTTCCTGCAGAGCACGCCAAGATTCAGCGCCAATCAGATAAAACAGAGTAACATCTACTTAATTACGATTTAAGCAGTCTTCGGTATTTCTTTAAGATAAAAGCTTGATGCAAACGATAATAAAGACTACTGCATTGACGGTTTAATACAGATTACGCTAATGACGCAACATTTTCTTTAACGCAGAGAGAGTGGTTTACTACATCTACACCAGTGGTCCAGAGATACACCAGTTTAATCCACTTCGCTTCCAGCAGTAACATCACATACTACCAAACATGCTGCGACTACAGAACTTTAAACTGGACCATCAATCGCCACAGACCAATGTTGAGAGTGGCGAAAGCTAACTCGCACCTGACCCCGCGGATGCCATGTCAGCGAGGATGCACTTTATCTCCTTGATACGCTCGCCGCCGCAGACACGATACAGAAATCCGCTAATCTGATGCAGAGGAGCGATGCATCAGGCAGCTCAGCCTGAGGTATCGCTGGTCATGCCCTGAAAACACACCATATTTCGGTTCTTCCAACTTCCCCAGAGCAGCCGCCGAGAGACAAAGCAGACTCCTGATTCTGTAAGCTGTGCCTATGGCTGGCACTATTTCGCACACGACACTTCACAGCCTATTCAACAGTAAACTACTGCTAAATCACAACTCACTGCTTATCATTTGGCCTTGAATAGAAAATATATGATTTTGCTGATTGATCCATCAAAGATTACAAAGACTGTCATAACACAGCAATAGTTTAAACAAAGATCACTTAAGCCACCTGTAAGAGTTTCACATAACTCCAAAACCCAAGAATACAGTAAATAAAAACAACACAATTAGTTAAGAAAGAAAGAAAGAAAGTAGTTAAAAGAGAATTGAGAGAAGAAATATAAAGAAATAAGCAACAGGAATAAAAACTTCTTCAACTAATTTCCAAATAGTCATCCTCCCATCTAAAATATAAAGTCTCCTCTTTCTGCTGAACTCATCAAAATCACATACTAATAACAATCCCAGCCTGAACCGCCGCTTCTAAAACATATCAGATAGTCGAGGTTCAGCGACTCACAAACGATTCGCGCAGAAACTATATCTTATAAATATGCGACGTCAGCATATGATAACAGCGTTGTTTGACGCTTTATCGAAGCGAATCTATGCGCCGCCACTTTCATTATTAAAAAGCTGATTATTACATAAACAATAAATTAATGGTATAACCTAGAGAAGTTACAAGATCTTTAGATCAAACGAACCGCCACTATTTTCCGATTTAATCCACTCACGTCAGATGGCAATCGCCAGCATTTGCAGTACATCAAACCAAAATAAACCGTTGAAATGAACGTTTAAAGAAAAACAGAAGATATTACTGAAAATATCACATTTGATACGTGATTCATTAGTTTATCATTTATTCATAATTCATGCACCACAAATAGTCACAATGCTATACATATGCACATATATATAAAAGTATATACAAGTGTATTAAACTTTAATGCTTCCAACAGATATATATTAATTTTGAAGTACAGATTTTTTTGTTAGAACATAATAAAAAAATTTGCTGAATAAAATTTATTAAACTAATATTTGTTTCTGCTGGTGAGATGTCTGTTCATTTAATTCACAACTATTTCATATGAACAATGGTAATAATATTCAAAACAGATCTTTTATTTGACTGGCTCAAAGTATGCATTCTTTTTAAAGATGCAAAAGAACAGTTCATTCTGTAGAATTTATTATCAGAGTACAGGATTCTCTTCAGAAAACTGTAATCATCAGAAACCATGAGAATTAGCATTTTTTCCAAAAGTGTAACATTTGAAAACCATATTTGAGTTAATAAGATAACAATTATTAACTAACACATTTCAAATAAATGCTCTTTTGTTCTGTAGTCCTTTGCTCTTTCTTTATTTGAAGCATCTCCTGTGTTAAAGAAATGAATACCACAACAAATGTTGTATCAAAATGAAGAATGCAACTTTCTGCAAACTACTCATAGAATTGATTATATCGGGAAATATTTAAGCTTTATACTATTCAAGATAGCTGTCAACTTCAAACAGAAACCATTACATCTTTTCTTTTCTTTCTCAATATCAAAGATTGTTTGGAAAGGTTTGGAATTGTGCATTAATAGAAAATTGTTGAGAAGAAACGTGGCATCACATAGTATATACACAAATAAATATCGAGTATCGATATAACATTAAACTGAAACATATGTTTTTTAATAGCACTTGTATATAATTCAGAATGTTACAGAGTGACTGATGGACGTATAGTCCTTCTTTAGTTGCGTGAAATGGAATCAATCCTGAAAAAATCATACCGTACTTCCTCATTGCCGTCATTAAATCCAATTCGCCGAGATCATTTCAGTAAACGCCTTGTTAACTCAGGTGAGAATGTGGTGTTGACGCAGCACAAGGCTGAGATCATTATGTCAGGCTGATTAAGCAGGAACGACAAACGCTAGATAAAAATGGCTTCACAGGCAAGTGATATTGTGTGGCTACTAAGATGGCACCTAAATCAACAATTTATAGACTCATCAAGAACTTCAAGGAAAGAGGTTCAATTCTTATTAAGAAGGTCAGGCGTCCGCTGTCCAGCAAGCGCCAGGATCGTCTCCTCTAAAGAGGATTCAGCTGCAGGATCGGAGAGCCACCAGTGCAGAGCTTTTCAGGAATGGTATAGGTAGGTGTGAAACATCTGAAGACGCACAGTGAGGCCAAGACTTTGAAGATGGCCTGGTGTCATGAAGGACAGCAAAGAAGCCACTTTCCAAACATCATCAGGGACAGACTGATGGTAAAAAGTATGGTGAATGGACTGCTGAGGACTGGGCAAAGTCATGTCTTTCCGATGAAGCCCTATCATATAGTATGCATCTGGAAAGCGTTTGTTCGCTGGGAGAAGAAAAGGTGAGCGCCACCATCAATCAGTCCTGTAGGTCATGCCAACAGCAAAAGCATCCTGAGACCATTCATGTGAGGTTGCTTCTCATCCAAGGAAAGTGCAGGGGCTCACTCACAATTTTGCCCAAAAATACAGCCATGAATAAAGAACGGTACTCAAACACCCCAACAGCAATCTCTTCCAACAATCCAACAACAGTGCTTGGTGAAGAACAATGCATTTTTTGCTTACCCATGGAGCACTGCGCTACAAGGCAAAAGTGACAACTGGCGGCTCGGACCAAAAACGTTGAAATTTTGGGTCCATGGCCTTGAAACTTCCCAGATTTAACTTCTAATAGAACTTGTGGTCAATCAAGAGGCAAGTGGTGGACAGCAAAAACCACTACTTATGACAAACTCTAAGAAGTGATTATGAAAGAATGGGTTACTAACAGTCAGGGATTTTAAAGTCTGGTTAATGAGAGCATGCTCAGTCGAATTTCAGAGGTCCTGAAAAAGAAGGACAACACAGCAAATAATGACTTCTTTGTACAAATGTCATGTAATTGTCGCATAAAAGCCTTGAAACTTTCAGTACATCAAGCAGAAACAACTGAAACAAAGATCTAAAAGCAGTTCTCAGAGAGCAAACTTTTAGAAACTAATATTTAGGCTATTCTCAAACTTTTGGCAACAACTGTATAATTCATTCAGATGCTAAGTTCATCAGGTCACCCATTTTTGATTTGAATGTCGTTTGCAGTGAGGATACTGAATCAACTATGTGACCCTGTATAAGGAGTCAAACCATGTGTTTTTTTTAACCCTGGAAAAATTTCATTAATATTATTTTATTAAACAGTTTATTGCTCATTTATACAAACATACATAAAATAAAATGCACGTTGTGGCAACCTGTGTGTGAGAGTGTATATATATGTGTGTGGTGTGTGTGTGTGTGTGTGTGTGTGTGTGTGTGCGCGTGCTGCTTCAAGAGATCAAACATATACTTGTGTTGTCTTCAGGTTCTAACCATTCCTAATCACTTGTCCTTTATATTATATGAAACCTGGGGCCAATGATGACGGATGATTTAAATTTTGATTTAAAGAACTTTATTCAAACTGGCTTAACATGTAAAATATAGTTTTAACGATGAGTTATTCCTACGCGAAAATAAAACGAGAAAAAAATCAAGGTGATATTTCTTGAGATGCCGAAACGTATGAACTATCAATGATTCATCTAAACCGCTTAGTAGTACTCATTGTGGTTCATTTATTTGCTATGAAGCTCATTTTGATTATTGACTTTCCACTTCCTCTTCAGTGATCATGTGTGCAACGGCTCCTGACAGAGATGAAACGCTTCTTTTCTGGACAGGTGACCATTGTCTGCACCCCATCAATAGATCACTTCAGGTATACGTGGCTCACCACAGTCTGAAGACATGAACACTACGTGTCCGCCAGATAGAAGCAGACACATCAAAGCAATGATCAGACACTGAAACACGGCACATACTACAATGAGAACAGAACAGGAAACGGTTTTTGTTGTTCAACATGAGAAGGTTAGGTTCTCTCCATCTATATGATTTGAGATCCAGGCTCTGGCCTCACACACACACTGATACCGATAAAAACATACTAGTGGAGTCAACAAACCACTGTTAGCTTGTCAGATACAGAGTAGTCGATCGGGTACACACACCCATCTTAGCACCGTTTAGTCTAACTTTATAGTGTTTTTGGAACAGCAGAACACTGCCAGGGTATTTATTTTTTAACTTAGCAGAGGAGACACAATGCAAGAGGAATACCAAATTCTCATGTTTTTCAATAAAAATACTGCAACATTTTCGTATCAAACAATGGATCAGTGTGCTCCTGAAATAACTACACACACATCGAAATGATTAGTGAGGAGTGACCAAGAAAGCGCTTCCCCAGAGCCAGTAATGCTATGAGAAGGAGTGATTGTATGATCAAATAGCACCATGCATGGCTGTAATGTCCGCACTGAAACTATCCACTGCGCCAATAGCACAATAAACTCTTTCCAAGACTCTCTTGGCTTAAGTAAGTGAGGGTTTGGGAATCCATGCTCTAGTTCCATATGCAGATCGGCACAATAATACTTCAGATCTGACAGCATCTAAAATGGGTCTTCCAGTGTCAATCAGACACAGGCATACAGTGAGAAGTGTCTGTTTCACAGTGAACTTCTCAGGGTGTGCCTGTAGTACGTATGAGAGTTGATGTGGTGGAGAGAGTTAGGCTTTACAACCACTTGTGTGATATATAATACAAAAACCTTCAATAACTTTCCTAAACTAACAGAAATCCTCCCCATTAGAAGACTCAGGTAACCTGTTTATAGAAGGAGCCTGGAATTAGTGCTACAGTGATGCGGTGGAGCCTGTGGCAAAATTTACATTCAGTGCCAAGAAGGCCAGAGCAGTACATCAGATACAGCATAGAGTTATGGAGTGAGCATATAAGTACTACAAAATATCACACCTTGAATGAATTAAATCAGTTGTACTCATTTCCTTAACTTATATTATCAAAATCCCACTAATTTTATGATATTAACCCAAGCATATATATTTCTCATGTTTGTATTATGGAGAATATGTTTAATACCTTAATATTTCGCCATCTATTAACTAATAAGAGGTTATTAAACAGACAGTTTACTAAAACTCAATGATCATGTAGCCAGTAGTGTGTTTACTGATCAAATGCCTAGCGGAATGTCGTTGTCTGGACTCAAATGTTTGTAGGTATGTTAAAAGGAATTCCATGGTTCACATGACTATTATTTACTGATACGACATTTCGCCATTCAGCTTGCCAAGATCAATCCCGAAAATTTGTTTTCTTCTTTGAATGAGTGAGCCTGAAAAGACTATACTGAACTAAAATGGGACACTAATTATACAGTATGAATCCAAACACTATAAATCAAGTGGATTTCTTGCTAAATAATATAAAACTGTTAAAATATGTCTTTCTAGGCACTCTGTATTCTACTGTATTTGGCAAAAACCAGTTGCAGGACGTATTGAACTAAATATTATCGGGTTTGTTTTGCCAGTCATTTGCTACTTTTACCCTTGATAAGTTTGCACAGAGGCGTACTGAAGTAGCCCCACTGCCACAGCAATGTAAAGCACCACTGTGGCAATAAAAACCAGCAGCCATTATGTCGAAGGAATTTTACCCAACAAGGCAAGATTTTTACATCGCTTTCACCATCCTCAAGTAGTTCCAAACTTGCAAGTGAGAATTCGCTTACAATCTCCTGCATCAATAAAGGATATATTTTGAAAAGCAAGTAATAATGGTTTTGGCCATTATTTTTTTAGAATTTTTATTTTTGGGTAATACTGGGCCTTAAGTGAATAAAATTATGACCAGTATTGATATATTTGTTAGGTGTAATTACATATCCCATGCATCCTTTCTATTTAGCCTTAAGAATCACCAAGAGGATTTTTCTTCTGATTTCCTTTTCTTTATTTCTTGGAACTTTTCCCAAGTCCTGATTGATTAGCAAAAAAGTAATACTAATGCTGTGATACAAGAGCGAGATGGCCAAACTCCTGTTATATACATATTATGCCCTTTTATTGTGGAGAAGCGCCACACATATTGATTCAGTGGGTGGTTTACGCTGCTGCAAAAAGTTCAGACTCCTGCAGCATCCAAGGCCACAGAGATCTTCACTGATTTGAGCAGAGGATCCAACCCACCATCATCAGTCTACAGATCCTCTGCTCTTTCTGGAGATCGCATCTGTAGCTGCTCTCTGCACGTCCTGTGTCATCTCATGCTCACCCTATACAAACAACCTAGAAGACAGACCTGTAATCTGATCCTAACGCAGACAATCCAGCCGTAACTGCTGTGAGTCAGATAAGGTGCGTGTTTCTGGCCACCTGCTCAGTGTAACCAGGTGAAGCGCTTCACTGTCTCTCTGCAGCCAGTCTCGACGCCGATGCACTGGAGACACCAGCCAATCAGCTGACGGCACTCTGTTACGACATAAACATAGCGTTCAGGGAAGGCAGAAGCACACGCTTTCACCTGGACCTGGACGGACCCTGTCTCTCGCCTGTGGACAGTTCTCTAGGGAAGCGTAGCCTGCTTTCTGAGGTGGACCCTCATCGTGCTCAGAAGGGAAAACAGCCGCACAAGATGCTAGAGCCGTTACTCGACGGATCAAATCAGTGAAATGGTCCAAGGGCGCGATAGCACTGTCGTCAGAACCACTCCACGAGCGGCGTAATGGAAGAGTGCCCAGAGAGACAAAATGAATAGATCCCAGGACGCCAACTGAAGAGGCTCCAATAAAATGCAACGATAGATCATCAAAGAGTGATTCAAACCTGTTCTGCAGCAGTGTCTGTAGGTCGAGTTCTTCAGCAGATCTCCACAGTCAAGTCCAGCAGCTTGATGGTCGTGAGACTTCTGCGGAGATCAGCAGGTTCTTCCTCGGTTTGACGCCCCGGTGCAGGATCCATGGTTTCGTAGTGTGTTTCAGCCGTGATTCAGCTGCAGCAGCACTTTCTGGCCAGACTCCCTCCTCCAGGCGTCCGTTTCTGCTTGCAGAAAGGCGTCCAGATCTTGCGGTTGAACGTGGACGCCCAGATCAGCGCAGCCGCTCGGGGGAAAGTCTAACCACTCCAGCAGCTGGGTGAGGACGCAGCGCAAGGCGCAGGTTTCGAATTGACCAGATTCCATCAACTGCCTACCAGCAGCGCATGATCCTGACTCTTTCCTGCAGTGTGACTAACGCCATGCTATATCCAGCGCCAATCAGAGCAAGCAGGAGCACCAGATTCACTCTGGACTCACTACCTTTGGTCCTCGGTGTCTCTTTATAGACGTGCTTAGATGGTAAACCTGTAGACAGACATTTAAAGACTGACGCTGATCAAATTATCACAGACCACGTTCACTGACTTGCAATATTTCTAACGCAGGGAGGTGTGAGAGGGAGTCTCATTGGCAGTCCCACAGACCTGCGTGGTCGAAACACACACCGAGTCGATCCACCTCGCTGCCTGTTACTGGTCTTGACACACGCCTGCAACATGACGATGATCAGCAGAAACCTCTCATTAAAACTGAACCTTACTGTAACGCCTTCGATGATCATACCCGCTTAGTGAAAAATGAGGTGTTTAATCAAAAATCACTCTGCGATGCTGGTAAGCGCTTGGCGCCTTCTGCATGAGTGGTGGATGATCTGATCTTCCTGGCTGCTGGTCTTGCCGCCTCTCCTTCCCCGGTGAGATACGAATAAAGTAAACGTTTAACTCATACGGCAGAGGAGTTAACAAATCAGGCAGCTCTTGGCTCAGAGGCAGGTTTGAATAGGTCATGCCCATTCGAGCTGCCGTCACTAGAGCCGCGTTTCCCATCTTCTCCCGAGCAGCCGCCTGAGACATGAACACCACTCAAGATCTGGAGCGGCCCGAGGCTGCAATATTTCTTACACATCACACACTTACAGCCTCATAAAGAGAAACCTTTACTGGCAACTCAAGCACCAATTGCTTTTACTTCTATTTGCTCTTGAATAGAGTAACTAGAGGCATATCTTCACATTAATTCAGTCAAACATTGTACAACATCATGTCATAACATAGCAATAACAAACAAAAACACTCACCTTGTCTCTTTCACTCATAAGAGCGGCTGACAATCTCTCCAACCTCACTTAGCTACAGTAAATAAATAAAAAAAATAATAATGAAGTTGAAGAAAGAAAGAAAGAAAGAAAGAAAGAAAGAAAGAAAGAATGAGAGAAATAAAGATACAAAAGAAATAAGAAGAGAATAAAAACTTCAAACTGTACTCAAAGGAAAGATCCGCCCGATCTCTAAATTAAAAGTCTCCTTCTCGCTCTGAACTCATTTAAAATCACAGCAGCCGTAACAATCTCTCGGCAAAGTTCCTGAAATCGCTTCTCGTCTCTCAAAAAAACAGATATCGGCGGGGTTTGAGTGTTTATGTGTAGAATTCACGCTATAACACGTTACGCCATATAGAAACTATAGTTCACGTGATATGGCGCGTATGGACGCAGTGCAGTGTGAGTACAACAAGCCGGTGTGTACGCTTATCGGAAGCTTTGAAATTTATGCACTTTTCATTATTAAATGCCGGTGATTTCATTAATAAATGTATAAATTAGTATAAACGCCGAGATGTTACTACATCTCTGGTTAAAGTCAATGTTTATTTTCCCGTATTTAACTGATCACTGTCAGAGACCCAATCACCTTCAGCATCTTCGCGCTGGAAAGTGGGCTCACTCACACTCTTGCTAAAAATACACAGCCATGAATAAAGAATAAACACTCAAAACACCGCAACAGCAACTTTTCCAACAACTAAAACAGTTTGGTGAAGCGCAGCTTAAAGGATACACAACAATTGAGAATTCAACAAATGTATAGTCAATATAAAAAAACGTAGATGACGAGTAATCTCCCATTGCTAAATTCTGAAAATCATAATAATTGGACCTAAAAACCCTAAGCATATACTAAAGCTAGAACACAGTTTATCACTTTATGGCTGCTCTGTTAATCTTTCATCATCAGTTAGAAACCTAGGTGTACGTTGGACAGCACTCCTTCTTCGAAAATCATGATTGCACAGTCTGTAAAACTGTTTTTTCCATCTTAAATAGTCTAAATTGAGCAACCTATAGTTTTCAACCTCAATGCAGAAATATTATTAATTAATGCGTAGGATTGAACTCGAGGTTAAATTATTAAAAATGCTTTATTGGTGGTTGTTCTGCACGCTTGATGAACAAACTCAGCTAACCAAAACTCAAAGAGCTAGTATTCCACAGATCTACACTATGATCACATGTCTGGGTTCTGTCAACACTGCACTGGTCTCTATCAAAACATCTGATAGATTTTGTAAACTCAAATTTACCTATAAAGCCTGAATCACCCAGCTCTCAATGCTTGAGCAGAGTTCTTATCACATTATAGTCCTGGCATGTCCGCTGGGCAAGGGGCCAAAACCTGTTAGCTGGAGAACAATTAAGACATCAAAGCCCAACTATGGCGGCAGATCCTCTTTCCTATCTAGCACCTAAACTCAAACAAACTCCCTAACTTGTTCGAAGCAGACACACTTCTGCGTTTAAATTCAGATTAAAGACACATCTTTTTTAACTTAGCCACACATACACAGTAGACCAACACACTTTTTATTAACCAAACTGCTAAAGATTTTTAGCTGCATTACTTACTAGCTGAACCGAACACTACCCAAAATACGGCGTACTTGTGATATCGCAAAAAGAATGGGGCGCGCATCGCACGCTTAATATTAGTCCTGTTTCTATCTTGAACCGCTACAGTTTGTATCCAGACCAGATGGGTAGATCAACCCAGAGATTATGTTCATCAGAGACCAGAATGTCTCTGTGCTGAATGATGTAAACTGGTTCCTCCAGGGAAATGACGCTACTACCACAAACGCTTTGGGAACGCCTCTTCAACGGAGCCGCTTGAACCACGTGAAATCTGTCCAATGGAGGGAGCGACGCTGGCGACGATGACGTTACCTGACCAGGAAGTATAAAGATGTCGCCTGTGAGGCCGGCGCCAGCCTCGTAGTGAAGCGCGCTACCACAGGGTTATGTGAAGTAGCGGTGTCCGATGCAGCGCCTGCGCCTCAGAGGAACATGGTTACATCCAGACTGGAGACGCCTCTTCAGGAACTTCAGCTGCTTCACAAACGCCAAATGATGCCCACGCTGTCGTCATAATTCCAAGGCCCTGGTTTGAAAAAGGGGTCCTCAGACCGTTCATCAGGATAAGACCAAGGAGCCAGGCGCCTCATGTCTAGATTTGCAAAAATCGGGCAAAAGTGGAGCGGAACATCCCGCAGCGTTGCAGAGATGTCCCCGGGGACACCCACAAGACAGGCGTCAGAGGCAATGCCATCCCTAGATGAACGCCTGACCTCGGTGAGCATGGAGTGCAGAGGCCTGAGAGCCGTGGATAGCCTCAACTATCCACTTGCTAATGATCACTAGCAGCACACTGCCCTGTCTGCTAAATGATAATTGGTCCGACTCTCCGTGAGGACTCAGTTCTATGATATAGTGTCCAGTACCAAGACTGACAATCAAAGGCCTACATTAGGTCACTGAATCCCACACTGACGCCAGGTATGTGGTCCTCTGAGCGACGCACATGCTCTTCTGGCTGCTTTCCAGTCCTAAACCAACCTATCTCTGAACGTAGAGATTATTATGAACAACATCTCGATGTTGAACTGCCATCTGCCTGATTGAGCTACCATCAACCAATCGTCGAATAATTGGAGGCGTGGATGCCTCTGGAGTCTCAGTGAGCTGAGGCGCATCCGCTTAACAATTTCGTAAAACAGCGTGATATGAGGCAGGGGCCGAATGGAATTACTCGATATTGGTATGTTTACACCAGGTTTTAAAAAAATTAAAAACTTCTCCAGGTTGCAGGTGGTTTATCTAAAAGAGTTCAAGAAGCAGCATATCACGCCAAGATCAGCAGCTGAAGCGCCTGGATGTTTGGTTTAGGTTTTGAAAGCTAACATTTCTCCAGGGTTACCATGGTCTATGCGGAAAAGCGTCAAAGAAGTAGCACTTATCATAAGCCAATTCATTGAATGGAAGCGCCAGATATCTGGGCTCAGGCTTTGAAAACCGTGCCCTCAGGTTGTGGCAGGCTGAACGGCAAGAGTCTGCACAAGTAGTGACTTTTCACGTGCCAAGATTGGCTAGATGAAGTGCCTGGACGTTTGGCAATGTTTTAGCCTTAAACTTTCTCCATGGTTACTGCACGAGTGGAAAAAGAGTCCACACATAAAGCATCTTTCACTGCCAAGATTACAGATGAAGTACCTGGACATTGTAGATTAGGTTTTGAATTCAGAATAATTTTCCCAGGTTAACATGGTCGAGTGAAAAAGCCCAAGAAAACGCATAATCAACCAGCCAAGATCAATAGATGAAGCGCTGGATGTTACGTAAGCTGGAATGCTTAAAAATTTCTCCAGGTTTTACATATTAGTGGAAAAAGCGCCCACATAGCACTTAACACAGTTGGCAAATCAATGGATGAAGTGCCTAGATATTCGGGCTCAGTATGGAAAATAGAAAAATTTAGGCCAGGCTGAACTGGCAGAGTCCATAGCACCGTCACTGCCAAGGTTGGAAGGATGAAGCGCTTGACGCTTTAAGTATTAAGTCAATTTTAAAACTTTTCTCCAGCTAGTTATCATTATCGATGGTGTCGTCTGAAGAAGTAGCACTCTCAACCCAGCCAAGATTGGCTGATGAAGCGCCTGGACGCTTTTCGACTTTATTAGAAAATTAAAATTTCCACCAGGTTGCAGGCCGGAGTGAAAGAAACCATGAACGACCTTCACGCCAAGATCGCCAGATGAAGCGCCATTGCTCCGAATTCCCACGCGAATGCTTAAAAATTTTTCCAGGGTTACCAACAGCGAGCGGAAAGCGCCCAAAGAAATTGCACCTATCCCGGACAAGATCGCCGAGATACAATCGGACGCTGGGGCGCTGCCTCAATTCTGTCAATTTTCTCCCAGGGTTACCATGGTCGAGTGAAAAGTCCTCCGAGGAAATCGACCTGGTCCCGCCAAGACTGGCTGGGATGGAAGCGCTGACGCTATCTTAGGCTTGGTACCTCACCTCCAGTGGCAGGGCTTGAGGAAAGAGTTCAAGTGAGCACATATCACGGCCAAGATCAGCTAGGTGGAAGCGCCTGAATGCTTAAATAGGCTGAAAGCCGGAAGATTTCTCCGAAGCTACCAGCGAATAATGAGTGCCGAAAAGTGTCGAGAAATCGC